>NW_021616224.1:0-2243 GCF_004785775.1 Grammomys surdaster
TTTATAGGCATTACCATGCGCCTTGCAGCTGTCAACAAGCAGGGGAACACAGCTGAATGTGCTTTACCATGTGTGCCTTGCAGCTGGGGGCACTAAAGAGCAGAACAAGATATTTAAGAAAAAGAAGATGTTTATCAGAGTGTGCTCAGCTGTTGTAGGCTGTTTGCAAATCAAGTCTCTTTTCAAGGTGTATGGCTGGAGATGGCTGCAAAGAGACTAGCAGCTTTCTGCTAGGAGTTGGCTCCTAACAACTTCCCAGCCAGAATGGGTTACAAAGGTGTTGGGAATCCACTCCTAGCAGAAAGCAGCTAACCTCTTTTCAGCCATCTTGTGCCATCTATTTGTTGGTTGATCCTTTTCTACCTTGACTAGAGACTTGCTTTTCCGGCATGATATCTAAGCAAGCAGCCCACAAGAGCTGAGCACACTCTGAGAATCATGTTGTTTTTCTCTGACATATCCTGGACTTGTGTTGTTTAGTGTCCCCAGCTGCTAGGCACTAGTGGTTAAGTGTCTCCAGCTGCACTCCCCTGCGTGTGCTTATAGACCCAAAATTGTGTTTCAATAATAGAGACTTGATCAGACAACTCTCTTGTCTCCATTCTTGTTGTCTCTTGTCCTTGCATCTCCACTCTCTCCTTTGCAGACCCCAAGAAGGAACCACTGATTAAAAAAAAGATGGCATAGAGTTGGAGATGCAATTAACGAATTTTACAGGCCATTTGGGCCTGAAAAGGTCCTAGTTACTGTCTTTTCATAATGGAGCATGATAAATGAAATGATCTCAGCAAAGTGTCTTTCCGTAGTGTAGGTCATTGAAGAGAGTGAAAAAAAGTTTAAAGACAGGGGAAAGAAAGGAAATAAAGGAAATGTTGATTCTTCTAAGGAAGAAATAGATTTAATTTCTCTAGACAGTGATGATTATCAGGGATCTACCTCTCAAAGCTCATCCAGATCAGACTTTAGAGACTGAGAATCAAGGGGAAAGGAAGCCAATCCAATTAGAGTCCCTCAGCCCAAAACGAGAAATAACTCAGCTGTTCAAAAGAAACAGATCAAACACATATATCCAAAAATAAATCCAAAAGAAGACGAAAGGAAGATGACTATTTGTCTGAGTCAGTCTCGAATAACTTGAACTCAGGTACTGAGTTACCTGCAACTGTGTTCTTATTCTTTGTGACTGCTTTGGCTAGCCATGTCTTTTGTGCTTCCACATGAACTTTAAAATTGTTTTCTAATTCTGTGAAGAATAAATATTGGCACTGTATTTATACTGCATTGGTTTCTAGATTATTTTTCATAGAATGATCATTTTCACAATATTAATCTTACCAATCTCTAGTCATGGGAGATCTTTCTGTGTTCTAGTGTCTTCTTCAATTTTTTCAGTGATTTAGTGTTCATTTCAGATCTCCTTTATGTTCTTGGTTAGGTTGAATCCCAAATATTCTCTTTTTTAGACTGTTGTGAATGGAATTGTTTCCTTGACTTTTTTTCTCAGTATATTTATCATTGTTAAATATGCTGGCTAGTTTATGGTCTACTTATATAAGCTAGAATCACTTGGGAAGTGAGACTCTCAATTGAGAAAATGTCTCCATAAAAGTGGCCTATAGGCAACTTTATTAGACTGTCTCCTGAATAATTATTGATTTGGGTGGGTTCAGCCCACTGTGTGTGTTGCTAACCCTAGGCATTGTTCTGAGTTGTAAAAAAAAAAATAAGCTTCATGAGGAGTAAGCCAGTAAGCAATGTCTCTCCAAAGCTTCTGCATCAGTTTCTGCTTCCAAGATTCTGCCTATGTTTACAACATAGCCTTCATAGTGCTATCCAGGCAATGAGGTTGGTTGCAGAAGCAGAACATAAACAGAACAAGTGGATCATGAAAACCACTTGATACAGAAACATGGTTTCAAGGTGAACATCACAGCAAAGTGGTCATAACAGGTGGTCACAACAACATGTGGTTGTAATTCTCTTTAGAAGAAACAGAGACATTTTTGCCATTCTGGAACAGGTAGTACAGAGCCATTTGAGCTAAGGTTACTGATAAGGTATAGGCCAATCCTTGAGAAACATACTTAATCATAAACAGTAGTGAACATAATTTTTCTTGACTGTAAGACAGTTTTCAAGCCTAAGATAGAGGCAGGTTGGTTTATCAATATTATCAAAATGGCCTTTTGTTTTCTCGGAGAGATTTGAAAGGGTGTGGATTCAGATAGAAGGAGAGGGAGACA
>NW_021616225.1:0-2578 GCF_004785775.1 Grammomys surdaster
TCAGCCTTCTGGCCCAGGATCATCTGACAGACCTTTGTAAAGCAGAAGTATGAAGAACTACTTACTCTGTCTTGGAAGAGCTATCAGTCGACTATTCCACATAGTGTGTCCTTTTCCTGGAAACTATTTGTGTCTGTAGATGAATTGAGGCAATTCTTGCCTAGTGACTGTCTCACCACAACTGGAACAACTCCACTGATGTTCAGTTTCTTCTTTGAACCAAGAAAGGGATGCTGCCAGGAGCAGACATGTCTCTAGTCAAATGATCTTTTTAATAAATAAATGGCCCTTAAATGTCGTATTCTGTGGACTTCTGCTGCCTTTGAAGACTATCTATACAAAGTATATCTGAACTGTCACACCCTGGTCATTCTAAAACATTTCTATTTGAGTAAATTAAAAAATACTTTATTACAGTTAAATCAGAATCTAATATAACCATGAGTTTACTGTCTGACCCTTAACGTGTGTTACTTAGTCATCCTAACCAGTTTTTTATAACTTAGTTATAAAAGGACTGGATCCAAGACAAGTATTCTTAGATGAGTTGAACAGTTACAATGCCTACCAAAGAGTAACAATATCAATTATAAATCTTGTGTCTGATATAGGCAATTCACACCAATGAAAACCTTAAATCTGCATCAATCTATAAATTGCATATCAATGTAAAAGTATAATTTCAATTTCCATTAATTATAAAGATTTCTACCAATGTAAGATATGGCCATACAATCTTTTGCTTAAGAGTAAATTTGATAACCTATCCCTATTTGTCTATTCCTCTAATTTCTATGATCTGACTATATCCTCTTTTTTCTCTTCCATCCATTTTTCTTTAACTAAGAAGGAAAGATAGAGCCGGGCGGTGGTGGCACACGCCTTTAATCCCAGCACTTGGCAGGCAGAGGCAGGCGGATTTCTGAGTTCGAGAGTTCGAGGCTAGCCTGGTCTACAGAGTGAGTTCCAGGACAGCCAGGGCTACACAGAGAAACCCTGTCTCGAAAAAAAGCAAAAAAAAAAAAAAAAAAAAAAAAGAAGGAAAGATAGATAGAGAAGAGGAAAGGAAGGATAGAAATCCTCCAGTCTAAAGCTCTCTGGTTTCCTCTTTAACCAAAGAGGAACATTTTACAATTGGCTACAACATTTGTAAAATAGCCTTTAAAATGACAACAAACCTATAATTCATAAAATAACCAGAAACATCCACTCCAACCTAATGAACTTGGGATGATGACTCTCCATAACTTCTTCCTGCTGTATAGGGGGGACAAAGAAATTCTTTAAGATGTGTGGAGGGGTAGGAAAATTAGAAAATTTGGTTAGACTTAATGCTAGCTTTAAAATCTGTTACTCAGTCTCTGCATATTTGGAAGGTTCAGAGCTTGAATGAAGTTCTGACTAGATCCATCTGAACGGTTGGATGAGGCAAGGTGGCCTGGAATCCATGGCAATCCCCGAAGATGCTTTGGGCAGCAAACAGAATTCTCTGAGGATGAACCAACCAAAGTTATACATTCTGTAATATGTGAATCTCACAACAAAAATTTTAGTACCATTAAGATAGTTGTATGGATTTTACAGGGTACACAGATCATTTAAGGATGAAATTCTCCATGTTTGAGCAGGTAAAAGACAGCTGTCTTTTTTATGAGTCAATTTTGTTAATAGCCAAATGTAATAAGTCTTCATGCATGCCATGCAGAGGATGGCATGGAGATTCTTTACCAGTCCTGTTTGATTCTCTTGAAATTTTTCTAGTTATTCAGTGACTCTCCCTCCATCATATCTGTTCCATAGCACTCTGGAAGGGATCCAGAGCCTATTCTGTTTTCCTGTCAACACAAATGCATAGACTTTCTTCCAAAAAAACCCAAAACCCAAAAAACCAAACCAAACCAAACCAAAATCCCAGAAAAAAAACCAACTCACCACCAATAACCAACCCCACCCCAAAAAAAAACAAAAACAAAAGATCCCCAAAAAAACCCAAAGTCCTGACTCAAAACTACATTCATTTTGATAAATAAAACAAATTGAAGCAAATAAAGCAATCTCAAGAAATATTAACCAATGAGACAGTATTTCTACTGTCTCCTGCCCTGACCTTCATGAGATCAAGGCCTAAATTATTATTTCATATCTCTGTCTACTTACTGTATAAGCTTATTTCAGGCTCTATTTGTCAGACCAGGCAAAGAACTCCCAGAAATCCCAAGAGTAGACCATGTTTAAAGAACCTGAGAATTTGTCCTGGCAAGACTTTTTAAAATCTTTCCTAAAGCAGTTTTTCATTCAGTCTCCGCAACTTGACCCTTCTTTGGAATTTAATATTTGCTGCATCAACCAACTGGCTTTTGTTGTTGTTGTTGTTGTTGTGCTATCTATCTCCTTTGCCTCTTCTCTCCACCATGAGAACCATTGTAAATGTGACACAGTTTCTAGTATTGCTTTTGCCATATTGTTCTGGTCTTAGGGGATTATTCTATTTTTTTATTGCTCAAGAAGTCAGAATTTGTTTTACAAATGGTGACTGCATCCTAAAATTAGTGACACTTTGCTTAAATTCTCTCAGTTC
>NW_021616226.1:0-8529 GCF_004785775.1 Grammomys surdaster
TTCATGCTGTCATGGAGTTCTGCTGTGCTTGCTGCCCTCACATCCCTCTTCACCTATGAATACTATGGGAACTTTAATGGAGATTCAAGTCCCTCATTTGACAGTATCTCTGGCACTCACAGTACTAAATCTTGATCTCGATCTCTTTTAGGCCTTGCTGCTAGAGTAGAATAATCATTCAATCACCACCCTAGGAAAGAACTTAGAGTTGTAGGTTATCAGCAATGATCACCACCCTTAGAAAGCATTTGGAAAAATGAAATTGTTAGTGCAGCTAGGTTGAGATGCTTTTACTACTGACTCTGATGTAAAAAATCTTAGGGAACAATATGAAGTTCAGAAAGACACACTCTTATTACTTAAGCTAGGGACATTTTATGGTCAGGGAACAAGAACAATGGCAGCACTGGCTGATGTGACTCTCACTGAGGCTGGACTGCTGATGATTGATTGCTTATACCCATTTTTACCTCAGATTCCTGAAATGATTTAATAGGAATTGCTGATGAGTATATATGCATTTTAAGGATTTAAGGTAGATATGAGTGATTTTTATATAAGAGTTTAGATTTGTGATTCTGTTATGATTCTTACAAGATTACTTTTAACAATAAATTAATTACTCCTTTCTTCATGACCACAAATTACTGTCTGCCAGTAGGAGAAGCTGGCTGAGAAAACTGCCTTGCTTGCTCATACTTTGTTCATCTATAACAAGCTGCCTAGTTACAAATGTGTATGGGTTCCTGGGAAAAGTTTAGTTTATGTTTTGTTTTGCTTTTGTTTTTTTATTTTTTCACCTGTACTACATAATGATATTTTTTGTAAAGGTATTAGGGAACATATTGTTTATACATAATTATTTACTAGAAAAAAACTAAAATCTAATCACATTGTGCTTTTAAAGTGCTTGAAACATTATGTTAGGATATATTAGCTATGGAAGAAAAAATAAAGTGTGGGGGTTGGAACATTGTTTCTGGTATGTATATGTGTTTGTGTGAGTGGGGGTTAGAACACTGTTCCTTCCACCCACCAGCCATGTGTATGTATGTATATATGTAAAGCTCTGGGTGTGTGTTGGAGCTTGCCCATCCATCAACTGTGTGTATAGATGTATGTATGTGTATGTGTGAGATTCCTGGAGCCTGCTCGCTGGACCTTTGCTCTAATCATTTTATGTGCAAATGTGTATATGTCTGTCCATAGGTCTGTATGCACGTATATATGCATGCATGTATGTTTGTATGTATGTATATATTTGTGTGTATGAAGTTATTTGGACTCTGCTTTTTGTTTCACCCACTTAGCATGTGTGTGTGTGTGTGTGTGTGTGTGTGTGTGTGTGTGAATTTTCTCTCTTTCCTTCTCTTTGTCGCCTACCCCAAAGAGTTAAAAGAGTTAGTTCATTGTTTTTCTGCTGGCCGTAGGGAGTGCCAACCCTAATGACTTAAGCTTTGTTCCCTCAGAGAAAAGTCTTCTGGGTGACTTCTCTAACTGCTGGCTGCCATAGACAGCAGCCCCTGTAGGCATCTGGATCTTACCCTGTCAGCTGCTCTAAGCACTGACCCGCAAAGGCTGCCTGCCTCAGTTTACCCTACTGGTGAGAACAGGTCTTTGAGAACAGCCTCAATTAATGTACATATGGATTGTATGGTACATACTGAGTCAACATCACTCATGTTACAGTCTCGGACAGAAGGCTTATATTCAGTATTAACAACCTACTTTGTATAAACTTAGGTAACAGAGCTAGCTGAAAATATTCCTTCCAAAAATTAATTGAAATCTTAATTCCAAATTACACCACTTGTGAAAGCAACCTCATTTGACAATAGGGATTTTGTAGTTAAGATGAGATCATTAGAATGGGTTCCATAGAATCCAATATGACTATATTCTTATGAGAAAAGGGAAATCTGGACACATACACAAAGGAAAATCACCTATATGCTTCTTAAGAGCACATGTTTGTGGTTTCAAGGTCTCACAGAAGCCCCCAGGAAACCCCAGCATCTGCCTGTGGTGGCCATGAAGGAAGGAGGCTCTTTACCTGCTCTGGCTTTCACAAGTCAGTCCCTGGATGGCACAGGTCTTACCCAGCTGGTAAGCTCACCAGATGCAGAAAATATACCCCCAATGAAGTGGAAACTTAAGGGTTCTTTGTAAAGTCCATTGGAC
Source organism: Grammomys surdaster (assembly GCF_004785775.1). Taxonomy (NCBI): domain Eukaryota; kingdom Metazoa; phylum Chordata; class Mammalia; order Rodentia; family Muridae; genus Grammomys; species Grammomys surdaster. The sequence continues at coordinate 2,182 of NW_021616226.1, forward strand.
GGTGTTGTCTTGGGGCAAACTCATGAAGGATTATTTCCTTGAAGTGGACACGGGTAAAAGACTAAGGGAAACTCGTGAAAGAACTTTTAGGTGAAGTAGACACAGGAGAAAGGATGTTCTGCTAAAGCAAGCCCATGAAAGGACATGTGATGAATTATTCTTTACTAAGAACACACATGTATTGGTCTGCCTTACATTGCATAGTTGAGCTCCATTTGTCTGGACTCCATAGAGAGAAACGCACCAAAAACCTGGTGGTATGCTGCAGTTTTTTGCAGTTTCCAAGAACTTGGGCTGATTGGAAGAATGCTGTCAGCTGAGACAGATGCATTTGCTGAGGCAAGACCTGTGGAGCACACGAGACTCATGTACAGTATAAATAGGACTTGAAGGACAATGACAGAGACTGAACTTGGCTTGCTTATACAGCTAGCTGTGCAATGGTTGTAGTTCAGGGTCTTCCCTGAACTTTGATTCCCTGAGAGAGGCACAGCCTAGAACTTCCTGCCCTCCTTCCTTGTCCCTCCTGCTGACTGGTGCTGAGGCTCAGGGCTGTCTGTCTTGCTAGCTTGTGCCACCACTGCTGATTCATGTTTGGTATCAGGACTCTACTTAAGTGGACTGCTGGTGTATCCATGAAGTGTCTGTGAGTGGATTGAGCTGCTGCTGCCTGCTAACCTGTGAACTGCACATCTGATTTCCAGACAACACAGACAGAAGTTGCTCCATAGAACCTTTGTAAACAGGTCCACTTCCCCCATATTCTTTCCCTTTTCCCCACTACTTCTGGTGGTTGTTGGTCTACAAGGCAGCTTAATTTGTGGTAGTCATTGGTGGGCCCTTCTCTCAGTCTCTACTCCTTCTTTGGCCCTGCACATCTTGTAGGGAGGACATACTTTGGATCAAAGTTTTTGTGGGTGGGTTGCTGTCCTTATCCTTCCACTGTGAATTCTTCCTGACTACAGGAAGCGGTCACTTCAGAATCTATATGGGCCAGTGATAAGAGTCTCAGTGTGAGTCACCCCTAAAGACTCCAGGGGCCTCCCTCCATGCCAGGTCTTTGGCATATCCTAGCAATTGTGCTCACAAGACCAATTTCAACTCTCTTTCCCATGCTGTCCTTAATCTGATCCTGCTGCAACCCCCTCCCCGTCCCATGTATACTACCACCCAATTTCCTCCTTCCGTCCATGCCTAATAACTATTTCAATTCCACTTGTGAGGAAAATTCCACCATCATCCTTTGTACGTTCCTTGTTATTTGGCTTCTTTGGTTCTTTGGAGTGTAGCATGGGTATCCTATATTTTATGGCTAATACCCACTTATAAGTGAGTACATACCATGCATGTCCTTTTGGATCTGAGTTACCTCACTCAGGGTGATATTTTCTAGTTTCATCCACTTGCCTGCAGAATTCATTATATCTTGGCTTTTAATAGATGAATAGTATATTCCATTGTATAGATGTACCACATTTACATTAGCCATTCTTCAGTTGAGGGACATCAGGGTTGTTTTCAGCTTCTAGGTATTACTCATAAGACTGCTGCTATGAAGAAAGTTGAGCAAGTGTCCTTGTGGGATGGTGAACCATCTTTTGCATATGTAAGCCCTGGAGTTGTATAACTGGGTTTTAAGGTAGATCTATTCTTGCTTTTCTAATAATCTGAAAAACTGATTTTCAAAGTGGTTGCACAAGTTTACACTCCCACCAGCAATAGAAGAGTGTTCCCCAGGCTCCACATCCTTGCCAGCATGTGTTAAGGCACAAAGTCAACAGAAGGATGTGCACCCCAGATTTCAACAGGATTCCAACAAGCTGGAGGATTTAATGATGTTTCATTTCTGGAATTTCACAGTGGCCAGTTAGGTATCCTGTGTCCTGCTGGACTATATATACTCTGATATATCCTGGAGAACAGTGAGAGTCCAAGTACGCCAGGGGCAAGGGGGTTGGATAAAATTCTAATGGAACTAACAGCTTCCTGCCTTTTGATGTGGTTCCCCTCACACAAAGTACTGCACCAGGGCCTTGACATGCCTGACACATGTAACAGCAGTCCTGGTGGGTAGAGTATCAGACCCTTTTCCCGGGAGAAAAGCACAGAGGTTCCCAGCACGGGGGATTTCCTCATCTGTGCCTTACAGGTTATGGGGCTGTGGGGAACCCAGGCTTTCTCATTGTCCCAGTCCAGTGCCAACCAACCAACGCTCAGCACATGTACCAGTGCCAGGCCTGGTCTTACAGGTACTTCTGATCTCCCAGATGTGCTGGAATAGCTTGTGGGGAAGGATCTTCTCAGGTTCCTTAAAGGTTACAGTTATACTAACAGGCTGAGTAGAATCAGGGTGGATGGGGAATTCCTCAATGTGAGGAAAGTACGGGGACATCACGGACAGAGATGGTCACAGAAGGTTTTGGGGACAGAGCCAGGAGCCCAGGGATTCCCAGCCTAGGGACTGTCATCAAATAGGTGCTGCTGAGGGAGTAGTCTGAAGTAGACCAGCCAAGTATGACAGAAATAGGATGGGAAAAGCAGGCCTAGGACAGCACAAGAATTATGTACTTATTTACCCATGACAAGCCCTGAGCTATGGTTAGAATGGTCCTTCAAGTGTGTAATAACCCATCTTCAGGGGTATGGGCTATGGTGGGCAAATACAAGCAGGCTCACTGTTTTACACAAAACTGAAAGCAATGACTGACCCCTGAACAGGAAACAGTAACTGCCAGTAGTTCAGCCAAGAGCAGTAGAACAGTGTTCTGAGTAGTTTTATCTCAACTTAGCAAAGGCTATAGGTGTCTTAGAGGAGGGAACCGCTAATGAGAAAATGCCTCCATGAGACCCTGCTGCAAGCAGTCCTTGTAGGGCATTTTCCTAATTAGTGAATGATGGGGGAGGGCCCATCCATTGTGGGTGGAGCTTCATCAGGCTTTGTAGTCCTGGGTTACATAGGAAAGAATGGGCATAGGAATTATCATTAAACAAATGTAGTTGTCAACTTGATAGGAGTGAGGCTGGAAATGTTTCAAAGGAAGGTAACTGCAAAGGTCTGGAGAGGGGGTAATTGAGGGCCTGGAGGGAGGGAAAGTGGGAAGGACCACAGGGAGGAGAGAAGTGATGTAATTCTATTCAAATGGAAAACATTTTTGAAAAGAAACACAAAGTATATCTGTAAAATAAAAGAGATATTGCTGTGTTGGTAAATGACAAAATTTGCATTAGGGAAATCTATGGAATCTAAGCCACCTCCAGGGACATTCCAGTTGACTCTGCTTTGTTTTGTAGCTTGTAAGCACAGGGCCTTAAAAGGAAACGCATGGATACAGTCCTCCCACCACCATGTTGGTTCAGTCTAGAGAACATGGCTATGTCAAGATTGGCTGTAAATGCTGAGGCATCTCACCAGCCCCAGAATCACAGTTCTTGAATGAAGGCTTAGGAAGAATATAGAAGTCCCATCACAACGGAGCAAGCCTGTCTAGACATGGGCCATGCCTACCATCTAGACAGACCTTGGGCTGAAGGACACCTGCACAGCACCTTCTTCAGGCCCTCGTTTCCTTCTTTGAGATAAATGGAGAAAAGCCTTCTTTGCACTACCCACTTACCCCACCACACACAAGCTGGAAACAATGGGCTGCCACTCAGAGAGGCTAAAGTGGATCACATAATAAAGAGAGGGACCTGTTAGGTCTGGGTTGTAGCTTTCTAATATAGGCCTGTATGCCCCCTACATAGATTGATACTAAAGATGAGATGACTTCATTGTGGGGCACACACCTGTGGTGGAGAGTGACTTCCTTTTGGGCCTCCTACTCTACCTCACACACACTCACACACTCAGCTGATCATCAGACGCACTCTGGTACTTTCACATTTCATTTGCCATCATTCCTTTTATCTAAACATGTAGGCTCTTTACTCAGGCTTATTGAAAGTGGTTAAATCAGGCCACAAAACCCAGTGTGTATGGGAACAGAAAATGTCGTCTTTGGAGAAGAGAGGGAAGCCAGTAGCAATTCCGTTGTGTTCACCAGACCAAGATGTGGTGGCAAGCCAAAGTGTACGTGGAAACTCAAAGGATGTGTGGCCCTTTAATCACATAAGTGTTTAGAATAAAGTACACTCAGTGTGTCCTACTTCGGCATAGCACTATACAGGAGACACCATGTCCATCTTGCAGTGGAATACATTCCTTATTCGGACCTATGTGAACAGACACAACCAGCCAGCAGGAGCAGTTGGAAGAGACCAATGCCAGACCAAGAAAGGGGTGTGTGGTGGGACAGGTAGGTGGTGAAGGCAAGGCTAGACCATGCTGCTTTGAAGGTAGAGTCTTCTAGCAGCCTATCTTAGCTGAGCAGTCTTGGTATTGCTGAACTTTGGACCTACAGCAGGTTAGCCTGTGAGCAAAGCAGAGTTCAAAGAAACAGACTGCTGTCCTGTCTGCTGTCCCCTCCACTCCTTGAGGAGTGGGAGAAGAAAGAGGAACTGTTTGTCAGTTCTTGCAGAATATGCTACATGTGCCTGTCAGCACACAGCAGTCTACTCTGGAAATCATTTTGGAAATATGCTCAATTTTATTCATTTTTAGACAACTCCCCTACACTGAGACATGGCTTCTTCTCCAGATTGGCCTTGGGCCACCTTGTGACATCCTGTGACAAACAAAGAGGATGATGACTTCATCAGATGGTTGCCCTACTACTGATGCTAGCAGCCAGTGGCCACTGTTTGTGGGACAACTGTCCTGGAAAGACAGCCATCTGGACTAGCTTGAGGGATGTTTAGTGCTATAGGGTCCAGAATACCACTGATGGCCAAGGAAGATTATGTCTGAGCAGGCATTTGCCAACAAAACAACACCTATACTTAACAACTCCATGGGGCCTTCGAGAACATACAAAAGAAGCAATGTCCCTGTAAGTTTCCTGGACAAAAGTCCAATTCAGGAGACACATAGCCCGTGTAAAGATGGCTCTTCAGATAATGATACAGATTGTCGATTATCTACTGTTGATATGGATGTTCCTGGGCCTGAACCCACCAGCTCCTCATGGTACCTCAGATATGGCTCCAAGATGTCTCCATACAAGTTATGCAGCTATTTACTGAAAGTTGCCCTAGCAGTCATACATAAACGGGAGAACTCTGCAAAGGAAGAGGAGGAGGAAGAGGAAGAGGAAGAGGAAGAAGATGAGGAGGATGAGGAAGAGGAGGGAGAAGATGAATATGAGGATGAGGAGGATATGGGGGAGGAGGAAGAGGAAGAAGAAGAGGAGAAGGAAGAGGAGGAAGAAGAGGGAGAGGCAATGGAGGAGGATGAAGAAGATTTCCAGGAACATCAGTCGTCCGATGAGGAGGATGAGGATGAAGAAGAGGAAGATCAATACTTAGTGAACAGGTGTATAATCTGTGTGGTATTAAGGTACATAAACAAGTTCTTGAAATCAGGGAGATCTACTGCCTGAGAATAATCACTCTTTTCTCAGTAAAGAACATGCTTAATACTTACTTCAAAAAATAAACCTTGTTGTAGTAAATTAACATGTTAAACCCGGGCCTAGTGTCTGTGTGCGATGCCATCTAATCTCAGCACTGTTGCCAAGCCTAGTCTTCCACACACTTAGGTCAGCCTAGACCTTTCATGAACAGCAGCAGCATTTTTATGCCCTCAGCATCAGGTTGCAGATGGGTGCAGCTACTGACCTACAGGTGTCACCTCTCACTACTGAAGTGTGTCAGAGCAGGAGATCATATTCTCCTGGGTCTCCACATCCAGCAGATATTGGCAGGAAGTTTCTGGGCAGCAGGTGAGGGTCTCTACCAAGCATCCATTAGCCCTGTGTAAGAAAACTTCAAACTAGCTGTCTATCAGCTAAGGGATGAAAAGTATTATACCCTTACCACTAAGATGTAGGCCTCTCCCCTCAGTACTTGGATGTGGAAAATTGCCAGACACAAGGGGAAGACAGACTTTAGAAACATTGCAAAGAACCTGCAAAGTGTTGCTGCACAATGTCCACCACCCAAGATTTCTTATCCCACCCCAAAGAATCAGAGTTGTATTTAGGATTTTTAAGATAAATAGCTGGGGGAGACTCACTCCTCCTTGCTTCGGGGAACCTCTACACAGAGCTCTTTTACTGCAAAAGGATTGGACAAGTTGGGATTCTCCATGGGTTCTTCTCTTGACCACAGATTTGTCTTGATATTGATGTCTGCTCAGTGCTTGACTCGGGACTGAAATATCAGCATGAGAAGCCACATATAGTGTGTGTCCATGGTGGGGGGTAGGGGCAGGCAGGCAATGCTAGATATCTCTACTATCCAGACAACAGT
>NW_021616227.1:0-1328 GCF_004785775.1 Grammomys surdaster
ACTTTTCAAAGTTACATCGAGTTTAGTTTTTACATCAAAATTTTCATCTTTAAATGCATTTTTATTGTTATTTTATAGGATAGAAATGCTAACCTGGTATTTATGCTTAAAAGAAACAGTGAGGTAAGGATTCTATGAGCTACTTAGAATATTTATTGGATTAAGAATATTTTTTTCCTGTTACAAGTATCTTGTGACTATAAAATACATAACTGAGAGAATAATTGTCGATTCTCTTGTCCATCCTTAAGCCTCTGTCCTAATTTTTTCCAGAGTATTCTATACTGTAAATAAAGAATTCTCTGAGTCACTCTTCTATTTTACTTTCTAGGTGGTGGTGGTGGGGGGGTGGTGTGGTTGATTTTTTTTTTGGTTGGTTGACTTGGTTTGGTTTTATTGAGGCAGAGTGTCATTATGTAGCTCTGGTTGTTGTGGAGTTCACTATGTAGGTCAGGCTGACCTCAGATATCTGCCCTCCTCTGCCTCCTAAGTACTGGGATTAAAGATGTGTGCCACCACTGAAAGAGAAAGAAGACTTTCTTATGATGCCTTTTGCTTTTGTCCAACTTTGTCTATACAAGAGCTGGGGAGCCCCATGGTATCATTGTGTGCTCACTGGGAAGAATTTGTAGCAGCTTTTCCTGTAATATGAAGATCCCAGGAGCCACAAGTCTAGGATATGAGAGTTAAACTTTAAGCAATACTAAGGAGACTTAGTATTTTTTATCCTAGCTGAGTTTGCCTCTTGGAATCCTTCCTTTTCTGCAAGGGAGCCTGGTGTCCTCCTGGTGGGGAATCAGACCCTGGGGTATGCTGTGTGCTGCTCCTTGTCTCTCTGCTGTCACTAAGCACTGCCCCTGAGGCCCTTGGAATCAGTTTCAGGGTCACTGCTGTCTCCCTGCTCATACTGAGCCTTGCATTTGTGTGTTCTGCACACTTGAGCCCATGCCTTTTTAGGGTGTTTCTCAAGGCTGTTTCTTGCCTTCCATTCTTCCTTATTGTTGTGTTTATTATATTATCTTCAACTCCTGGGAGTTCTGTTTTGAAATTGTAAACTACTTCCTCCTCCCCATGCTCCCTGCAAAAAACCTAGAGGTTGTTGTTTTATGTTGTTGCTAGAGGAGTTTGCTGAAGAAGTGCCCTGATACAAGCTGGGCCTGGGCCCTGTAGGCTGCAGCTCTCTGTATCTGTCTCTTGAAATTAGCTGTCAGCTGACTTTGCCCATTTGTCAAGGTTCTCTGTACTTAGTGAGGAAGGCTGGTGGGAAATCATGTTGCTGGCTTTCACCCTGAGACAGCCAGCTGCAGGCTGGCTTCTGTGCCTTCTGT
>NW_021616228.1:0-3109 GCF_004785775.1 Grammomys surdaster
CTCCAGGTCTGGTTCCTTCCTTGGCCTTGGGGCTTCCACACAGCATACTTCCTCTCACCTGCCTACCATATGATGGCAGCAGGAGGAGCGGGTGAATCTCAAACCCTCAGATTAGGGGGACAGGTTCCAGGCTGGAAGTAACCTTCCTGCCTGCTTCTGCAAGGCCCTCCCCCTCTGCTCCACATCCCAGGCTGCCAATGCTACCCTATCACTCTGGGCAGAGGAGCTCCTGGTCCCATGACCACCACCCCTTCCAGCTCTATGGTATGGAGAGGTGTCTAAGGATTCCACTTCCATAATTATCTAGGACCCAGGTCCTCCCTCCTGCTCTATGGTGCCTCACTCAGAGTGGCTCAGGTCCAGCCCTCTCCCAGCACAGAAAGTGAGGCTCCCATTTTATTGACTTGTAATTAAAATCTTTGATAATAAATAGTTTAACAATATAGCAAGTTTAAAAATAAACAATTAGACTTCTCTGCCTTTTTTTGTACTGAGATAACACCCTGAAAACACCCTGAAAACTCATGGTGTTTCTTATTGGCTTCATCATGAAAATTCATGAAATCCTACAATGCATCCCTCTGCTGACATTGTTTTGCTGAGTATATCATGGGCATGGTTTTGCTTCAGGACACTTCACCCCCATAGTTGTACAGTATGCTGCATTTCAGAAAAATCATTGCATGTTAATTCCCTAGTTTCCTTTTGAATGACATTTGGGATGTTTTAATAACACACAAACTGTAATGTGTTGTAAAGTCCACGGATAATGAACATGGCTGACAGTTTTTTTGTTGTTTGTTTGTTTGTTTGTTTTCTTACGGTGCTCCCAGTATCTTCTGAGAAGGAGCCAAGGTAGGTAGGTTTAGAGCAGAATGTGACGTTTCAACTTGGAGCTTGATGGAGGATGTTCTTGGAACCCTCTTTCTTAGGATCTTGAATCTTTTATCACCAGCATATCTGTGCAGAACTTATAACTTATTGTAGGATCAGCAAGTATCTGCATGGCAACAGTTCCTGACATGGAAATAAGTACAGGCCTGGGCAGCAGAGCCTGGGTTAGTCTAAGAGCCTACTACACATCTTAGATCCCACTATCACCTGACATGACAGAAAATGTGCTGAAACATACCAATCTTTTGATTGACGTGTGTGTGAGTGTGTGTTTGTGTGTGTGTGTGTGCTTTTGCCCAGGTGTGTGTAAACATGTGTATGTTGTATATTTGTGTACTGTAGGTACTGATTTTAGGTGTTTGTAGTATGGATACATGTATATACAAGTGTGTATTTAGTTCTCTCTGTCTCTCTCTCTGTCTCTCTCTCTCCGTCTCTCTCTCTCTCTCTCTCTCTCTCTCTCTCTCTCTCTCTCTCTCTGTGTGTGTGTGTGTGTGTGTGTGTGTGTGCATGTATGAAGGCATGAACTGGTGTCATTCTGTACAAATGTGTGTTTATTTATATGTATATATACATATATACACTTGGTCAGCAAACCCCTTACACGATAATAGGGGCCAGCTTCAATGAGAAAGTCCTCTGTCAGTTCACTTTGAATCAAAGAAACGTGAAACACAGCAGCCTGTCATCATGCTGCTCCTCCTAGCTCAATGGAACAAAGGGAGACTAATAATGATGTAAAGTCAGATATTCAACAGTTGGTAGAGGGAAAACTATTTATCACTATTAAAACAGGTTATAGAGGGAAAAGTATTTACCCATAATGAAATCAATTTTAGGAAAACAAAACACTGTTGTACATGGAGGTGAGTAGGAGGATGCTGTGTCACATCCATGGGCCTGAGAGTCAGTCAACAAGGCTGGCTAAAACTGTGTGTCCCTTCTCTGCTCTACTCTATTAGCAGTGGTATTGGTTCTTTGTTCATTAATATCCCTTTTACATTTCAATGCTTTATCTTGGGAAGATTGGCATTCACCCCACTCTTGCTGATGATAGTAACTCGTCAGTGAGCATGGATTTCCTAGAGATGGTTAGTCTGGGGATTCACAGGTGGAGAGGTTCACAAGTGGAACCCAGGCAGGTTCCTGCACTCCAGATGTAATAATGGCCTTCACTTCAATGGTGGCTATGTATAGTGTTTGATTTATACAAGGCTACAGAGTTATTTTTCAATATAATATATATAGACCATTGGAGAAATGTGGTGTTTTATTTTTACTCCAGCACAGTGTGTAGTTCACAGTTCACTTGCAAGCCATTTTGAAAATCTGACAAATAATTTCAGGCCCAGCTGCTCTCTGTCCCTTCTTCTTTGGGGATACAGGGAATGACCTTACCTGAATGGTCATACTGGGTTGTCCTGCTCAATAAGCTGGTGTTTGCTGGATAGCTGTCATGGCAGGTACTCAGTATCTCGACCATAGTTTGGTAAGACTAATATTGTGAAAATGACCATTCTACCAAATTAACCTATAAACTAAATGTAATATCAATAAGATGCCAAATTTATTCATCACAGAATGAGAAAGCAATTTTAAAATTCATGATGAAGCATGAAAGACACGGCTATCCAAAGCAGTCCCCATAAATAAGGACACTGTTGAAGGTAACTCAGTATCTGAGTTCAAGTTATGCCACATAAAATAAAAACATGGTACTGACACAAGTCAGACTCATAGTACAAGGAAGCAGAATGGATGGCCCACTCAAATGGAAGTTCACACACTGACAGCTGTTTGAGTTTTCTACAGAGTGATCTAAAAGACACATCAGAGAAAAGCATAGCTTTTTTTATTTTGTGTTCCTCTCAACCCTTGCTTCTTGTGACCACCACACCGAGTTATGATCTGACATCCATGTATGCATCATAATATTCATTCACATACCTACAATAAATGAATAAGTAGGTAAGTAAGTAAGTAAGTAAGTAAATAATTAATAGCGAGTTCTAAGCCATTCAAAGCTCATGATGAGACCCTGTCTCAAAAATATAAACTGAAACGAAATTAATTAAAAAAAAAGATTCAGTGTTTGGCACCCTGTGAAAAAAAGGGTAATCATGGAAAATATTGACAAGAGTTTAGTTTCCTTTACATTTCCTATTCAGACTAGTCTGGGAATGCTGTGCATGAAATTCCTGAGATGCTGTAATTG
>NW_021616229.1:0-4473 GCF_004785775.1 Grammomys surdaster
GGGTCCCTGGGAAGGTTTCGTAACTCCCAATTTTGGGGAGTCTCACGGCGGGTCTGAGTCTCTTTAGAGGGCGGTGCTCAAACTCTTACCCGTCACGGGGTCAGCCTCCCCACCCGAGGCTGCCCTGTCTTAGGTGGCCGAGCCTTATCCGTCCACTCCGTTATTGACTTACCAGACCTTCTATCCGTGGACCGAACACCTTAGTGGGCAGGGACTGTGTACAGAAATGTTTGAGGCTTTACAGGGTGTCTTTACCAGAAGCCCTAGGGTGTAGCGGCTGAGGAATCTGTCTACTGGCTATTTCTTTTTAGATTTGTCAAACAGGCACTGGCCACTGTCCCGTGTCTAGGCTGACTGACATTTCTTCACAGCCAGCACCAAAGAATGGTGAGCGCTCTGGCTAGGCTACGAGGGTCGCACCCACACCTGGCATTCTTCGAATGTGCGCTCCAGGTTGTGGCCACTCGTAACGCCTGTCACCGGGTAATATCACCATTCGTGGTATACTTCTGGCATATGAGATCAGCTTATTCCCGTCGTTGGGATCAATTGACAGCCGGTCTGGAGACAAAAGGATGGAGTTATCTAACTGACTGCCCTTAGCCTGTCTAGCATGGTACCAGTTATGACTCAAACCCACGGCCTGATCAAGCAAATTCCATCTTGGGGGAATAAGCGATCAAAGAACCAACAGTTTAAAACCGTCTCCCTTACCCTACCAGGTGCAATGGAAAACACAAGTCCTCTGGGTGCAAGGGCTAAGGGGAACAGAAAGAGATGCAAACACCCATCCCTGTGCAATGGAGTCATCTCCTAGGGGTGCAAGGGCTGTTTGTCTCAAAACTCAGGTACCACAGCTATACAGACAAGAATCAGCCAGGTCGAGACTCCTCACTGACCCAGTGTAAAGGGCAAATGTTCTGGGGTGCAACGCTGATGGCCTAACATTTAGCACCACCACTCGCAAGGGGAGGACTGCTCATTTTCGAAGCAGTGAAAGCTACACTGCAGGGAAAGCCCCTAGTACTTTGGTCACAAACGCCTGGCCAATAATAGCCTTGCCAAGATTCTATTGAGCTATGAGTTTGCAAACCAATCAAAGGATGAATACTAAACCACAACTTAGGGTAAACTAAACAGGCTTACTCCCACTTACTTAAAAAAAAAAGAAAGGGGGGAAAAGGAAAAGAAAGGAAGAAAGCTGAAGAATTCTGGGAGGACAGTCCCTCAGTCAGGAACAGATCCACGTGCGTCGAGTTGATGTTCACCACAGCTGTTCTCAATTTTCTGAGTGTCTCACTGAAGTTTTCTGAGCAGTTTCCTGTAAGATACTGAAATAATTTTCTGGACAGATTAGTTACACGAGTAAAGTTTTTATACTGTACACTGGTGATGTAAAGTGTACCCAGTTTTTTCTCACAACTCAATTGGGCTAGTTGAAAGAGGATATCTAATCTCTCTCTCACTAAATCAAGGTGTTGATTAAGGATCATTAGCCCGCCTTTTTGTTGGGTACTGGCGGAGGATTTGAAGGTTAACAGTCTCTGCCACCGTGGCTGACAATTGGGGGTAGTGCCCACCTGAACAGAAGTTAACATAGCAATCTCAGTGGCAGTGGCGATAACGGCACTAATTAATATCGTCGTCACTATGGCTGCAGTTATACCAAATCTCCTTTTTGTCTAAATAATGACAAAGTGGAATGAGTCTCTACGGGGATGGGAACCCATCGCGTGACTCTGGCAACCATAGTGCAAGTGAATCTTTAGAATTCTAACACTGGGACATCCAGCAGGTTTTATTGGTACAATTCTTAAAGGTGGAATTTGATAAAATAAACAAAAATACTAGGAACCTGTATCCCTTGGATCAGCACAAGGGCTATCATCAGAGCCTGGAGGGTCTGTCTGGGTGTCACCTTCCAGTATCGCGAGTCGCCTCGTCAGCCGCTCTGGTAGCCAAAACGGATTGTCTTCTTCCTGTGGAAACACACAGACCGCTCCCCTGGCTTTTATTAAAATAGAATCTGGACTTTTTCATTGTCCGGTCAAGATGTCTTTTTATTTGTCCATCTCTTTTGGCCTATCAAGCTGAAAATGAGGTTTTAGCCAATTAATATCTGTTAACAACTTTTGAAAATCACTTTTCTGGAGCAACAAGTACTCTAAAATCTTAAAGCTCGTTGTACTAGAGCAAGGGCTTGTGGAAAAACTCCTTTAGAGAGATCAGCCAATAAAATATACAACGAATAATATATACTGAGAGATTTAAACGCTTTAACCTTTTGTATTAAAGCAACAACAAATTTTTTAAGGCCATTAATTATTCTTTGAGGCAAGCCTTTTTAATGAATGGCTTCATGGGCTCTCAAAAATCACAAGCAATTTCACTTAATGTAAACCTCTCACCTTTACCAGGAGGTAAAGGAACTATATAGAACAATCTTTTAAATCTATAATAATTTTATATGCATTTATTTGAATGGCAGCTGGAGTAGGCAAGTCAGGCTGTAGTGTCCCATTAGTCTTATAAATCTTAAATTTGAACTTTCTCTGTGTAGTCCTGGCTGTCTTGGAACTCACTCTGTAGACCAGGCTGGCCTCGAACTCAGAAATCTGCCTGTCTCTGTCTCCCAAGAGCTAGGATTAAAGGCGTGCACCACCACCACCCGGCTCTAGTGTTTTTTGATTAATTGAATAACCAACTCTTTTTAGCTGAGTGAAGTATCAAATAAAGCCAAGCTGAAGGCAATCTTGTCCTCTAATAATTGTTAATTAGTCCCAGTATCTATCAATCTTTTAAAACCCTTTTTCTTTTAATTATTAATTTAAGATTAGGTTTTTAGTTACTGATAAGACCTAATATACATCAGAGGAACCAAGGCCATTTTGTCTCTATCACACCCAACAATTTTGGCCTGGCCCAAAAGCTGTTTTGAATTTCTTTTGAGTCTGAGGCTGACACCTCCCTAAGGAACAAGCAAGGCAATAAACAAATTCTAGAGAACACCCTTTTTGAGGCGGGACAGGACAATAGGAATGTCTGAAATCTAAGCTCCTGTCTCCACTACTCTGTTATAGTCTAATTTAAATGTAAATGTTTTAATCTTGGCCTATATCCTGAGGCCTGGCCCAAGGATTATCCTTCTTGCACCAAGGACAGGTTTGTTAAGTAACCTTGGTCACTTGACTGTTGTTTAAGCCTCTGTTCTTGGGACAGTCACTTTAAAAACTATCTAAATTTCTACATTTAAAACACTCCCCATCTCTATGGCTCTGTGCAGTTATGGCCAGAACCTGATTGTATGAGGGTGCAATTTCATTGCAAAGACAAGTATCTAAGTCTGTCTTTGCTTGTATGTTCTGAGGACTGTGTGGGCAGTTTAACCCGATTAACATCACACTGACCTTGTCTTACAAGTACGTTAAGATCTCAGCCTGCGTGTCTTAATTTAAATGTAAACGTTCTTAATCTCTAGCAGGCCAGTACTGTATCACAACTTGTTATAAATATTTATATTTAACTCTACCTGCTGCCCCCCTTTCCATAACATGGGCGAATCAAAAAAAAAAAAAATTTTTAAACTCAAGATTACAACTGCCAACTGTAGCCAATGGAATACTGGCAGTTTAACTAAACTTTTAAATATCTTTGTAGCATTAGAGTGTAACCATTAATTTTGAGAAGCAAAAGCAAAACCAATTTAAACAATTTATCTTCTCTAAAATCAACACCAAGCAGACCACCCCTATGTTACAAAGTTTTGTCACCAATTCTCTACACATGAATGCATGAAGCAGCTTTTAATCTCATTGAAGAGACATTGGTATAAAATCTTATTTTTTATATACCTGGTTTCTGAACGACTCTAACACTGAGCTAGTTCTACGCCACCTTTCGTTATCAAAGTTGTAAATTTTTAATTATACCCAATAATTTAAGCCAATAGTCTATAACCAAGACATGTAGAACATTTTTATACTTTTAAAACCAATCTGAAACAACAATGAAATGGCTATATATCTCATTTTTAGATCAAACAAAATTTCTTGTCTTTCTAGCTGTAATTTCAAGAGAAAAGCACTTTGTCACAGAGGTTTTTCTAGGACAAAACGACTCTTAGCTTCCTTATAAAACCCAAAATGTTGCTGGTCTCTTTTAAAAGCAGCTTATGTCAACCTCAATTCCTGAAAAGACCTTTTTTGCTCCCAAAGGTTGGATCAAGCAGTTTTAACGATCTTTCTTTTTGAACACGTAACAAACACAGAACATTTAGACAACGAAACAAAAGGCAAACACAACACGTGGACATTGGCGCGCCAAGGACAAGAGACAAAAAGGACTCTAAGAACTACAGAGAATTTTAGGACTTTTCCCGAATTCTCTGCTTCTAGATGAACTCTGAAATAGCCTTTTCATTCTTTTTGTTGACACAGCTCAGAGAGAGGGCACCTGTATTTTTTTTTTTTTTTT
>NW_021616230.1:0-5140 GCF_004785775.1 Grammomys surdaster
AGCTGAATCTTTAGCCTTTTAGAAAAATGTTTGAGACAAGCTCTCTTGTCGCCTAGATCCCAGTCTCATATTCCCCGGGGCAATGACCCTACTTTCCTTTTCATTAAACTTTCTAAATGCTTTAGTTACAGTGCTGTACCACAAGAGACCTTTAAAATTCTCAGTCATGTACTGAACTGTCCTATGCAGTGAAAAGGCAAGTGCTTGCATGTGGAGCCTGCCTTCTGCCTTCAGACCAGAACAGCAGGAACAGTTTACTGTGTACACTGTAGGGTGAAACCATATACACAAGAGCTTGCTCACAGACTGACGTTTAAGGAGTCCCCTCAGGGGTCACCATTAGGAGGCAGAACCTGTTGGACAAAAGTGAGTGATTTCATAATTCACCAGCATTTATTAATTCATGCATGTAAATAAAAAGTGTCCGGATTGGTGGGTACACAACTTGGGGAGGTGGTGTTGAACCAGACTATGTCGATCCAGTTAAGTCAGCTCAGAAATTTGAGTCAGGGGCTATTGGCTATAGCTGTGTGTATCATGTTACAGATTTCAGCAGCTAATATTGCACATGATGACAAGAATATACATTATCTTATTGATGCCATTTCCCCTAAAAGGGAATGGCCTGCCCTTCTTGAAAGTCACTATAGCCATGCATTGTTCCAGTTTTATCTATCTTTTTAAGAAGTGAGTTGTCAGTAACACTTTTTAAATTTCCTATTCTTCGAGTATCACTGCTCTGTGCACCTATTTGTTTTTATTCTCCAATGTCTCTGGAGAATTCAGAATTTTATTCCTTTTTCTCAAGTGCTTTGATTATTTGTTTCTCTTTACAGGAATTTCTGCTGTACTCAGGCTTCTCTCTTTCTATGTAATATCTTTGAACACCTAATCCTGCCTCAGCTGCCCAGTGCTTGCAGAGAGTCTTGCAAATGCTTTCATAGTGAGCCCTGACTAGTCAGAGAGAAAAGAAGAGAGAGGAGAGGGAGAGGGAAAGTTAGAGGGAGATGCAGAGAGAGAGAGAGAGAGAGAGAAGTGAACGAATATCCTCCTACCTCCCTGACTTTCTTGGGGAAAATATAAATATGATGAGACTTGTATAGAAATTTGGTTGACTGATCAACATTGAGGCTGGTATAGTCACAGCAAAGACAGGGAGGAAGAGGCATCAGGGAGAGAGCTTTCCTGCTTTCACTGTAGTTTGCATTATCAGTAGGTAGAGATGTTGTTAATGTTAAATGATTAATAATTATCCAATCTGGAAAACTTAGGGGTCCATAGAACAAGGCAGTCAAGTATCTAGTTAAGGAAATGAATTAATTAGAAAAAATTCGGTATTTACACAAGCTCAACCAACAGAGAAGGTATTGACAAACCAGTGTGGCTGTGTCTAATAGAGATATTAGCATTCCAATTTTAAAGTGTACAGCTGCCCTGTCCAGCAGGGCAGTGGACCAGGACTGGGGACCACCTGAAAGAGAGAATGCGGGAAACAGGGGCATGCAAAGAACCATGGCTTGTCTATAGTGTGATCAAACCACTATTTTAATTTTTTCACACAGGGGTTATATACACATAGAGGCAGGATGTGGGGAGGGGGAGACACAGGAGCGTAGGTGTTCTCAGGGGGAGTACAGATATCTTCCAGAACAGAGTGTTGGCTGGGTGAAGAAGCAGGGAACAAGTCACTAAGTTTCATGTCTATAATTCATTTGTTCTTGTCTAAGCTGTTACTTTCCACCAAGGCTACCTATCCACAAGATTTATGATTACTTGTTCTCATCCAGGCTGGTAGTTTTCCACCAAGGCCACCCATCCACAAGATCCACAGCTATCTGTTCTAGGAACAGTGCTTTCCCACAGAGACCAAGACTTTGTGTTAGTAGGCATGTATGGCTGACTTAAGCCTATGGCTGATTTAGGCCTTCAATGTATAAGCAAGGTTGCTTCCAACATACAACCAAAGAGAAAAGGTGAGGATCACCTGGTTTGATTTAGTACATATGTCTAGTACGTGGAGAACTTTTGTCCATAAAGCTTCCTTTACCTTTTAAAAAGAATTCTGGAAATTTTAATTAAATCATTTAAGCTCACACTATCTTCCTTTTGCTAAATCTCAAACACTGGGAAAAATTGCTGAAGTCCCTATGTAATAGATCAGCGCAGGCCTGGCTCTCAGCTTTCCCAGAATCCTTCAGTTCGTACTTGTTACAGTATATGACTGGCAAAACCATCCTGGAGCCCAGGGGTAGGGCTGTACATCTCCCATCTGCTCTGTACATCTGCTCTTCCTTATGCAATCCACCCAAATGTGTTACGTGGTATTTTCATCTATCATTTACCCACAGCATTTCTTGTTCTGGCTTTCTACTCCTCTCCATCTTCTCTTCACATAGCCCAGGTTCATGTCCACTCTGGACTCTCTCAGATATCCTTTGCTCTAACTCCTCTCCCCTGTTTCTACAATAAACTTTCTACTCCACCATATCCAGGAGCAGCCATGTCCCTTGCTTTTTATTTCTTTTTCCTTTCACCTCCTATTAACCACTCCTTGATTTCACATTCATGGCCAGTTCTTGCTTCAATTGTTGTTACTTCTTGAATTTGACTAAAGTTTGGCTGCTGGACAGCCAAAGATTTGAGGTAGAGATGGTGCACTGGACATTGAGTATGTAATGAAATGTCAATGCAAAGGACCCTGTGCCTTGGATGATGAACAGTTAGTTGTCCCTAGAAAGTGAAAGATTCTGAGAAGATTAAAAATTTACAAGACTAGGGTTGTGTTTGCCCCTAGTGTGGAAGGGCAGATCAGGGAAGGCCTGCTTTTTCTGACTCGTGTGAGCTCTAGTCCTCCAGAAGGGAAGGTGAAGTTGGCTTATGTTCAGGCTATGAGGTCACACAAATGAGGGATGCTGGCAGGTCTAGAAGTTAGGAGCACCTGTGGAAGGTAGCTTGCAGGTTCTTTCCTGGATCGTCCTCTGATGCCATTCTAGGAAGCTGTGAGGGAAGCCTTGAGCTGTGCCATGTTGTATGTGGGGAGGGGGTGAAAGGCAACAGGAAGAACAGGATAGCTAAGGTATCAATCAGCTGGGACTGGGGTGGACTGTGAACCAGACTTTGGCTGTGTTGGCACATGTGATAGCCTGCGTAGAGGCCCTTGGCCTTTGAGCCTCCCTCAATTTGGATTCTGTAGGGAGGGGAAGGTGCTACATCTCTGGGCACAGGAAGCTGTGTTGCTTATAATATCACTGTTCATTTTGCATAACAGGCATTACATTTGTCATGCAGTGGCAAGAGAGATTTGAAAATTGAAGATCTTGTTTCTAGTTTCTAAGATTGCATTCTATGCTTAGTTTTGCATGATAAACTTTACTAAGGATTTGGAACCTGTTAGAAAGAAGGTGATGAGTATCATCCCTCAGCCCCATTTGCTTAGAATCCTTTTACATTTCCTGTACCACCAACCCCCATTGCATGTTTCATTGAAATTAAATTTCAGGGTGCAAAAGTAGTTTTGAGTTGCAGAGGTTTCTCAGGTGTTTTTCAGGTGCTTGACAGGAAGCAGCCCTTAAAATGTTCTTCAGTATTGTTTTGTGTGAGAGAGCTTCAGCCATCTTGTCTACATTACAGGTTGAAATAGAAAACAACAGGAAGAAAGCATAGAATGTTCTTAGATCATTGAGAAGGAAATAACTATTATAGTATACTGTAAAATCCAGAAAGTTGTTTCATTTGGATAGAAACAGAACTTTTTGCCCGTGAATCAGATTGCATGAAAAAGTAAAAAGGAGGACTGTAGAGAGATGGGATCTCTGGGAGAGCAGTCAGTGCTCTTAAATGCTGAGCCATTTCTCCAGCCTGATTCTACAGTCTTTCTTATCTGACTCCTACAGGGCCATACTTGTGGATGGCTTTTTAGCCAAACTCTACAGGCTTTTCAGCCTCTCTGGACTTTGGTTCTATTGCATATGATATTCTAGAAACTTGTCTCTTTGGTTTTACTACTCCCCTTCTTTCTGTGTTCTCCTGACCCTCTGCATTTTCTTGGTTTCTTTGTGAAACAGGTATTGTTAAATGCTAAAGATCCAAACCCACGGGATGCGGTCACCCAGAGATACTCACAGACAGGACTCGCTACAGTTTGCATGAGGTTTATTGAAGAATTGATAATGGCTGGTGCACCAGGGCCCCTCTGCTCCCAGGCAAAAGGGAACCTTCATCTGAGGCAAAGGGTGGTCTATATACAGAGTTCACAAAGACAGTTAATTACTTCTCTGGCAATGTTTAAAAAGATTTCAAACAGCCATTTCAAGCGTAGTTCCCGTTCCCAGGTTTGGTTCCTAAGAAACTCAAATTTACACCTCTATCTTTATAACCTGGGGGAATTTGTTTGAGTGGCTTCTGTTTATCCAGGTGTATTGTTTTAAGGACTTATTTTCTTTATCTTGGGCCCTTTTCTCTGAAATGTTTGTTCGAGCCTTCCTGGGATGTGTCTGTAGGAGAAGTTAATATTGAGAGTAAATTGAAATTCCAAGGCTAAGAATTCTTCATGCTGTGACCTGAAACTACATTTTGACATTTAATTTTTAAGTTCACGCTGAGATTTGGAATTACATTCTTACAGTAGGAGGTGTGTACATTCACTGCCACTGGATGTTTGTCTTTCTCTTCACCATCAGAGCAAAGCTTCAGGTGCTAACTCCCATATGAATGCATCTCGCCCCTGAGTTGTATGATGCTCTTAGAGTCGTTACTCATGGACAAAGTGAAATCAAGGGTAGATATGGAGATTTGGGAAGGAAAGGGATGGAAATCTGATCATTAACATAAATTTTCACTTAAGATGCTGGAAAACAAAAGCTGGCTGATAGACCTCAATAATTGACATGCCGGATTTCAAAACATAATTAGGAGGTGTACAATCAATGCAACTTACATTAAATACTGTAGAAGATACAAAAGTATTTTTAACTTGACAATTAAAAGAGCCTTAACACATGTGCTAACAACTGTTTGAAATCCAGATCCTGCCCCAACTTTATCTCTTGCTAACATAACATCATAGAGAACTGCAGATAATTTCCATATATGTTTCTGAAAATGTCCAGAACCAGACTTCCAAATGAAGACTGTTATTTCC
>NW_021616231.1:0-2641 GCF_004785775.1 Grammomys surdaster
CTATACATCAGGGACATAACCATAACTCCCTATGGGAGGTAGGATCTGAGAAATCGTTTTTATCTCCAGTACTATGTAAGATTACTTACCTCAATATTACCTTGAGTATCAGCATGTACCTTGACATTTGTCAGTTTCTCCAGAAGCAACATAGTTCATATCCATCACAAGGATCTCCATCAGTAATAGGAACAGTGGATTCAATCATGCTTGCTGATCATACCATACAGCAATGATATCAGCATAACTTGAGCATAGAGATATGATCATTGAAATCAAAGATGACTCCATTAACAATACACAGCTCTTTAATCATTATAAACCTAGACAGAAGTACTGTCAATGATATTCACATTACACTCTTCTGGCTGGGGGATCTCAGGTGCTATGGAGTTCTTCAAATGTGACATATGCTGCTATCCATTGTTCCTACAAACATTGTCAGTAGATCTCAATATACCTACTAGTGACATCAGAGATAAGGGTCATCAATATATTTCCTTGGTAGTTCGGATCACTGATGTTATTAATTGGTCAAAAGTGGGAGAAAGATTCAAACACAAACTGCTTATCAATGCAATAGTAATCTGGTATATAAAATGGAGTCTGTTACCAGGAAGAATCAGGTACATCAAAGTAATTTCAGAGGACAAGTATGGCCATGAACAGAAACCTCTTCTCTAGTGACAGGATGCATTGTGAAATCAAAATTTTTATCGATGGCAAGAATCTTCCCATAAATTGAGCAGAAGCACGGTTAAAAGATGTTGGTAATAATTCCAGTGTCAGTAGGAATAACTCTTATCAATGCTCTCACAAATTGCATCAGGTATGACTGGCATGGCTGATAGAGGCCTGAAGTATCACGGATTGGTGTCTTCTGCCACAAGTTATGTGCTCTCAACATAACATATGTCAGAAAATGTAATTTCAACATGAGCAGAGGCAGTGCTATTACCTTCCACTTTTTCTTAGACTCTCATGGTCTGAGGCCCTCTAAACACTAACAATATCTTCAGAAGCAACATACACTATGGGTTTTAACAAAGTTACTGGTGCATGATGGTGATTCACATCATCGATATTTTGCAAGAACTTTGGCCTAGTGCTATTAACACGATTGCCACTGGCATCAGGGATGACTGACAACAGTGTTGTCAAAGGCTGTATGAATGATGGGCTATACCATGGTGTCAGTTGCCAGGTAGATATCAGTGATATCTGTGCATCAATTCAGAGAACAGAAAAAATTCTGGTCTTCAACCCCTTCACCAGTCTCAAGATTAATAGAAGAAATCACTATCAATTCTGGGGACAGTTGTAATTTTATATACTACATGACCAACAGCAGGGTTTACATATATGTATCAGAAACTTCAGCTGAATTTTATTTGACAGATATTATCACAAAAGTAATCTGATCTCCAGTGCCTGCTAAGAACACTTACTTCATTATGCCTCCAGCATTTGTAAGGATCTTGGAATTTTTCAGATTCTCAAGCAGCAACACATACCATAGGCATCTCCAGGATCTCCACCATCAGTAGGAATTATGAATTTCTGCACTGTTGTTGGTCACAGAATGCACCACTGATATCAACATAGCTTCCTGTTACAAGTAGGATCATAGCCATCAAAATACGTTGCATGTTCAACATCAGGTCTACCTGCATGTATCAGGTATATCAGCAGAATACCCTCTGACATGTTGGATCTCAGCCATCAATCTGATCTCCAGTGCTAGCTCAGAATACTTACCCTTATATGACCTTGGTTGTCAGTAAGAACCTTAGAATTCAGGTGGTTCTTCAAAAGCAAAACAGATCATAGTCATCAGTTTGTCATTAGGGATAACGGAATCCATCACAATTGCTGGTCACAGCTGCAGCACTGACTTTAGGATAGCTTCATGTTTCAGGTAGGGTCACAGGCATATACTGCACCTTCAGTAGCAGCCCACAGCACTTACATCATTATAGCCTTAGGCATCACTCCTGATCATGAACTTCACAAAAGACTCTTCCAGCTCAGGGATTTCACATATCAGGAAACTCTTCCAGGACAACACTGACTTTGGTTCTCAACATGGTCACTAGTATTCTTAAAGATGAATAGCATCAATATATATCCCTTGGCATTTGGGATCACACATATCATCATTCAGTCGTAAAACGACACTAAGTAATTACTCGTGACATTGCTGCTATGGCAGCATTGATCTGGTATATACCATCTTGTAGTTTGCCAGGAAATATCATGCACATCCACACATTTTCAGATGTCAAGTTTGACCTTGTACAGAAACCTCTAGTGGTAGCATGCATCATGACATCAAAGTGGTTAGGCTAGAGAACACATCTCGTTAATTGGGTTAATTGGACTGGTGCATGAAAAATAGACATAAGTAAATTTCCATTGGTATTTGGAGACACTCATATTATTGTGGCCCCACATGGCAGCAGGAATAAGTGACATCATACCTTCTGGAAGCCTGGAGTAATGGACATACAATGGTGTCTCTTTCAACTCTATATTCATCTACATAGATTCAGGTTTCAGGTAGTATCATAGACACAACATAAATTCCATATCCCACATCCAGGGATACATGCTGTCATCAGAAAACATCAATAGACTATCC
>NW_021616232.1:0-5558 GCF_004785775.1 Grammomys surdaster
GTGGATAAAGGACCTCCACATAAAACCAGATACACTGAAACTAATAGCAGAGAAGGTAGGGAAGAACCTCGAATACTTGGGCACAGGAGAAAATTTCCTTAACAGAACACCAATGGCTTATGCTCTAAGATCAAGAATTGACAAATGGACTTCATAAAATTGCAAAGTTTCTGTAAGGCAAAGGACACTGTCAATAGGACAAAATGGCACCCAACAGATTGGGAAAAGATCTTTACCAATCCTACATCTGATAGAGGGCTAATATCAAATATATATAAAGAACTCAAGAAATTAGACTCTAGACAACCAAATAACCCTATTAAAAAATGGGGTATAGAGCTTAACAAAAAATTTTCAACTGAGGAAACTCGAATGGCCGAGAAGCACCTATAGAAATGTTCAGTATCCTTAGTTGTCAGGAAATGCAAATCAAAGCAACCCTGAGATTCCATCTCACACCAGTCAGAATGGCTAAGATGAAAAACTCAGGTGATAGTAGATGCTGGTGAGGGTGTGGAGAAAGAGGAACATTCCTCCATTGTTGGTGGGACTGCAAGATGGTGCAACCACTTTGGAAATCAGTCTGGCGGTTCCTCAGAAAATTGGACATAGCATTACCTGAGGATCCAGCTATACCACTCCTAGGCATATACCCAGAAGATGCTCAAACATATAACAAGGACATATGCTCAACTATGTTCATAGCAGCCTTATTTATAATATCCAGAAGCTGGAAAGAACCCAGATGTCCTTCAACTGAGGAATGGATACAAAAAAATGTGGTACATTTCCACAACGGAGTATTACTCAGCTATTAAAAACAATGAATTCAAGAAACTCCTAGGTAAATGGATGGAACTAGAAAGTATCATTCTGAGTGAGGTAAGCCAATCACAAAAGAACACACATGGTATTCACTCACTGATTATTGGATATTAGCCTAGAATTTTGAAATACCCAAGATTCAACTCACAGGGCACATGAAGCTCATGAAGAAGGAAGACCAAGTGGGAGTGCTTCGGTCCTTCTTAGAAGGAGTAACAAAATACTCAAGAGAACAAATATGGAGACAACGTGAGGGACAGAAACTGAAGGAGGGGCCGTCTTGAGACCACTCCACCTGGGTATCCATCTCATGTGCAGTCACCAAAGGTAGACACTGATGTGGATGTCAGGAAGTGCATGCTGACAAGAGCCTGATATAGATGTCTCCTCAGAGGTCTGCAAGAGTCTGACATATTCAGAGGCAGATGCTCACAGTGAGCCATTGAACTGATCATGGGGTTCCCAATGGAGGGGTTAGAGTGAAGACCATTGGAGCTGAAATGGTTTGCGGGCTCATGAGGAGAGCATCAATACCAACCAACCAGAGCTCCCAGGGTCTAAACCACCAGCCTGGGAGCACTAAGGGAGAGATCCATGGCTCCAGTTGTATATGTAATGGTGGAGGGCCCTGTCAGGCATAGGTGGGAGAGGAGATCCTTGGTCTCATGAAGGTTGGATGCCCCAGTGGGTGGGAATTTGAGGGTGGGGAGGTTGGAGTGGGGGGTTAGGTAGGGGCACATCTGCAGAGAAGCAGGAGGCGGGGTGAGGGGAAAGGGGGTTCCTGGGCTGGGGAGGGGGCAATGGGGTAAGAGGATAACATTTGAAATGTAAATAAAACATCCAATAAAAAATAATAAAAAAATAAAACACTGGTTGAGAACTGTCATTTGGAAAGACAAATGATCAGAAGTTATCAAAACATTTAATGGGTGTTTCCAAGTGTCAGGAAGTGTATGCCTGTAATCCTGAAATCTCTCTTTCTTAGTTGCAGACAGCCTAAATGAAATCAAGCCAGTTACAAAAACCAAACAAACAAAAAACAAAATCCCAGACAAATCAAACAAGAAAACAATGGAAAGTATAAAACCCACATAGGCGAGAGGACTTTCGAAAAGTCCAGTGATGCTGCCAGCTGACCAGTGCTGGAGGTTACTGGCTTGGTTCTGTTCCAGGAAGTTCGGTTTTTAAATCAGAGGTAAGCTGTGCTCCCAGGGTAGGAGCTCTGGAATTTTTTACTGTTCCCTACTAGATAAGGGAGCTCCTGTAAACAAGGTGGTGGGGCCGGTGTACTCACAGACACCACTGAGCAATCTAAAGCTAGGCTAAGGTGTTGGCACTGTAAGTTGGTAGCTAAGAAATTAACCTCTTTTCTAAGAAGACTGTGCCTGTGGAATGAGGACATTAGCCGACTATTCTACAACCACTTTAGAGGAAAGCAAGGTCTTGTGCTCAGTGAGGCATGTCTCACACACTTGATTACTCATCTCTGAGGAACGTGGGGTGGAAGACAGCACTGACCTTCTCCTGTCTCTTTAGCCTTCTCTTGGCATCTGTTTTGTAATCTCTTAAATGGAAAATAAAAGACTTCTAAAGCCTAGGTAATGTTGTTTCCTATGTTTAATTTTTGTCCTGTAGCGTTTCTTTTACACGTGTGAGGAAGAACAACACTCAACTATCCTAAGAGCCTTAAGAGAGATACTGAGAACAATAGAACAGCCTCAATATGATGAAACACTTTCCAACAAAGTGTTCAAATGTTTACATTTCAAGAGGCTAATAATTATTCACAAATCACTTGGTGGGAAAATGAAGATTGTTGTAACCAGAAAGCTAAACAGTTTGAATCCATTTGAATTATGTTTGCACATGTGTCCCTATTTCCTGATGCCAATCAAGTGTTTTTGTCTGGTTTCTGAGGAGAGGCTTGTACCTGTCGCTTTCAAGGCACTGAAATATTCACTAACCAGAAAGCCCTGATTCTAGAATTCATGAGGCCTGGAAAGTGAGAGAAGCTTCTGACTCAGGAATTCATTGAAGACTTGTGCCTTTGAAGAAGGAAGAACCCAGTACAACTAGCAACTCAATGAAAGACTTCCCAGCTATCATCTTACAGTTCCCTGGGAATCTCAGCAGAAACTCTATTGGCAGGAGACAGACACCATGTCCACATATTAAATGTCATGTTCAGCCCTGTTGGCTTCTAGTTTTACATTATCAGATCATAATTCTATGGAAAGAATCTTCAGAGCCACTTATAAAAGGGGGGGGGGACTTCTTTGCAACTTTGAGAGATTATGCCTTCAGAGAGCCACTAGGATGGCACAGGTGGCTAATGCTAAAACAACCATGACTTTCCCTTGAGGGACCTGTACCCACACTTGGGTGTGTCTCACTTCCCATCTCTGGGATCTTAGGCATGTTACCTCCACGTGAACACCTTGCTTTCTCTCTTAACCTTAATTCTCAGGCTAATATTAAAATATTTTTAAAAATAAAATCTCTAACTTTATTTCACATCTGTTATGTCAAAATTTCTGCTTTGCATTCAAGCCACAAATGCTGGTGTGCCTTGCATCCCAGTCCCTAGAGGACTAAGGGAGCCTCTCAGGCTGCTGTGTCTCAGCGCCCTTACCACTGAATGAGGGAAAGGAATTTCTTTAATTTAGGAGAAGTCTTAAGGATACTCTCAAGGGCGTGGCTCTTGCCTAGGTTAGCTGTTCCCCCTCACTCCCTGGTCCAGTCCACAGTGCAGACAACTAGGAGGCAGGTGCAAAGGTTATGCTGGCATAGGATTGGAGACTAGCAGTATAGACATAGGGTAACACAAAAGGCTTGAGCCTTAAGGGTCTGGGGGAGGTAAAATGAATAAAGCCTATATTCCTCTTATCCCCAAAGAAACAGAAAGTTCCTATAGAATCAGTACAGGCAAATAACTATTAACCAGCTGATGAATAAGAAACCAGATGTTTTACTTCCTGTTGGTGATGAGACAGACACCATGTCCAAGACAGCTTATAGAAAAAAAGCATTTAATTGGAGGCTTTCTTACAATGTCAGAGGGTGAGTCCATGATCGTCATGGCGAGCAGCATGGTGACAGGCAGGCAGGCACTGGAGCAGCAGCTGAGACTTCTTTATCCATATGATAGAAGCAGAGAGAGACTGGCCTGGTGTGGAAGTCTGACACCTTAAAGCCCATCTCTAATGATATACCTCTTCCAACAGGCCTCCTAATCCTTCCCACAAACACTTCCAACAACTAGGAACTAAGCATTCAAATATGAGCCCATGGAGGCCATTCTCATTCAAACCACCACATCAGATTTACTGTTTGTCTTGTTTTGCAAAGTAATTTGAGAAGAGTTCAGTGAGTAGGCTACTGAGGAGGCTGAAGAAGGAGGAACATTTGAACTAATAAATTCAAGATAGACAGAACAATATGAGACTGCATTAAAACAACAACATCCCAGTAAAAATGATGAAAACTACAGTATGTTCATTTTACCTTCAAGCAACTGTCTAAAATCAACAAAAAGTTATGTGACTGCTGTCCAACGTCAGCACTATTTCTATCTGATGCCCCTACCACCCGAAGTAGTTTTGTGGTCCTTTTTAGAACTGTGGCTATAAATAAAGATTTGGAATCTTAGCTGTCTGATTATTGTGGCTGTATTTTTCTCAAGACTCCAGAGAGAGATGGTGTAGCACTGGGCACTATGGCATGTGTCTGTAGGCTGAATTGGGAGGATTACTAGAGTCCAAAATTTATAGTTCATCCTGGCTCATTGAGAAAATCTCACTTCACAAGAATAACCCAAGCATTTCTGAGGTTGATGCAAAGACAGGCAGTGATAGTATTCTGTCTAAACCCCACCTCCACAGTTATCTGGCAACAGCCAGGTGTGCTCCTCCCCACAGTTACCTGGCAACAGCCAGGTAGGCCTGCCCACTATAAAAGGGGCTGCCTGCCCCCTCCTCTCTCTCTCCTACTTTCTTAATCTCTTGATCTCTTGCCTCTAGCTTCTCTCTGTCCCCCCTGTCCCCCCCCCCCTCCCCCTCCCCTTCCCCCTCTCTCCATGTGGTCATGGCCGGCCTCTATACTCTCTGTCTCTCTCTCTCTCTCTCTCTCTCTCTCTCTCTCTCTCTCTCTCTCTCTCTCTCTCTCTCTCTCTGCCTCTACTACCTTCCTGGCTCCCCTCCCCATGCTCTGAATAAACTCTATTCTATGCTATACCTCTGTGTGGCTGGTCCCTCAGGGGGAAGAGATGCTTCGGCATGGGTCCACTGAGACATCCCCTTCCCCCATACCTCTCCACACACCCACGGAACATCATTGGTGCCGTAACTCACTGGAATGTCTGCAGGTTTGCATCAGACCAGCTACCAAAGGATATCCATGCTCACTAGCCTAGCCTAGAACTGGTAAGCTCTCCCATCCCCCACTGATCAGAATAACTGCCCACATGGTCCCAGGAAAGATTTCTTGAGCTCAGAGCTAACCCTGTACTTCCCTGACCCTCATTCTATGACTTCTCCCCTTGGGTGAGACATTTCCCCTCTCCTCTTGAGATAGTTTCTCGTGGCTGAGTATCCTAGGCCAGGCCTGGACAGACTGTTCTCTCTAAGAAGCACTGGCTCTAAGCTCTAGTCCCCAGCATGTCTCCCCCAGGGGTCAGTCTTTTGAGCGCTCCTCCTCCTCCTCCTCCTCCTCCTCCTCCTCCTCCTCCTCCTCCT
>NW_021616233.1:0-1264 GCF_004785775.1 Grammomys surdaster
GTTCCTACGGAAGGATCTTGATGTGTGTGCGTGTGCGTTCTTGCTGGCGAGACGATTACACGCGCGCACCACAGTTGGTGCCGAGAAACCCGGGAGAATCCACCATCGCCAGCGCTGTTCGAGAAGACCCTCCACTCGTGGAGCAGATCCAGAACCGTAGAACAAGGTAAAAATCTGAGAGACATGTTTGGACTTGATTTATTTCGTCTCCCTCCCCAGGCAGTGCTTGTCCTCTTCCTTCTGGTTTTGCAGGATGAGGGAAGCCGCTCGACTGTAGCGGCGGCCCAGGGAGTGGTAGACAGATTGCAGGCCAGCATGTCAGAAACAGAGGGAAAGAAGCGCTTAAGAGTTCAGAAAAAAAAAAAGGGAGCTCAGAAAGAAAAAGGAAAAAAAGGCATGTCTAAGAAAAAAAACCCTTCCAAAGACACACAGTCCAAGGAAGCGAAAGATGAGGGAAAGGACGCCCTGGGAGAGGAACGTAGAAAAGGAGAAAAGGCCACAAAAAAGAAACCTCTTTATCCGGTAAAGGAAGTTTTGGGGCTTGATGCCTCTGAGTCGGAGGGGCTAACTTCCTCTGAGACAGAAGACTCGGATGAAGAGATAGATGAGGAGGAAAGATGCCAGCCAGATAAACGGCCGCCACGAGATCGAGTGCTGGCGCTAGTGATGGTTATTTGGAGGCTGTGTTTGCAAGAAGAGTGTTTCGGGGGATACAGTCTAGGTGAAAGAGATATTGACCCAGTGCCGATGTTGCCTAGGAGGTGACAGCAAAACATAGGTCGGGAGAATTCTAAACAGACATTGCCTGCAGTCTAAAAGCTGCTTCAGGTGGAAAGGGCAGGGTTAAAAAGAATTAAAAAACTAGAAAGCAGGGTACTGAAGTGTTACAATAGCTGCCTGCTACATCTCCAATGAACGAGATGAAAAGTTACATCTTAAATATGAGAGAGAGAGAAAGAGTTTTAAAAATACAAGTGTCCTCTCTCTGAGCTGTGTCAACAAAAAAGAATGAAAAGGCTATTTCAGAGTTCATCTATAAACAGAATTCGGGAGACGTCCTGAAATTCTCTGTAGCTCCTAGATGTCCTTCTCTGTTGTCTGTCCTTGGCGCGCCAATGTCCACGTGTTTGTGTTTGCTTTTTGTTTCGTTGTCTAAATGTTCTGTGTTTGTTAC
This sequence comes from Grammomys surdaster, assembly GCF_004785775.1. Classification (NCBI taxonomy): domain Eukaryota; kingdom Metazoa; phylum Chordata; class Mammalia; order Rodentia; family Muridae; genus Grammomys; species Grammomys surdaster. Next base: position 1,175 of record NW_021616233.1, read on the forward strand.
ATGTTCAAAAGGAAAGATCGTTGAAACTGCTTGATCCAACCTTTGGGCTAGTTTAACTTTGATTTAAAGACAGTCTTGGTTTGCACAACA
>NW_021616234.1:0-1460 GCF_004785775.1 Grammomys surdaster
ATAGTAAGTCAGAAAAAATAAACATGAATAATCAATATTCACCATTGTTGGATAATAGTAAATTAGAATTAAGTGAACTTGGATAATCAATAGTCATCATCATAGTTCATGGTAAATCAGAAATGAGTAAAGCTGAAGTATCAAAAGTCATGAGTCTTCAATAAATGTAAGTCTGAATAAATGAACAGAATAATCAATATTCACAATTCGTGGATAATAGCAAATCAGAAATAAATGAACATGAATAACTAAAAGTCATCAGTCATAGTTAATAGGAAATCAGAAATAAATAAAGCCGAAATATCAATAGTCATGAGTCATAGATAATAGTAAGTCAGAAATAAAAGAACATGAATAATCAATATTCACCATTTGTGGATAATACAAATTCAGAAATAAATGAACAGGAATAAACAATAGTCATCAGTCATAGTTAATAGGAAATCAGAAATAAATAAAGCTGAAATATCAATAGTCATCAGTCAGAGATAATAGTAAGTTTGAAGTAAAAGAACATGAACAATCAACATTCACCACTCGTGGATATTTGTAAATCAGAAATAAATGAACATGAAGAGTCAATAGTCATCAGTCATAGTTAATAGGACATCAGAAATAAATAAATTGAATTATCAAAAGTCATGACATATAGATAAGAGAAAATCAGAAAAAATGAACATGAATAATCAATATTCATCAGTCATAGTTAATAGGAAATCAGAAATAAAATAAGCTGAAATATCAATGGTCATCAGTCATAGAAAATACTAATTCCCAAAGAAATGAATAAGGATGAACAATATTCACCACTCGTTGGTAATTATAAATCAGAAATACATGAACATGGATAATCAATAGTCATCAGTCATAATTAGTAGTAAATTAAAAATTAATAAATCTGAAATATCAATAGTCATCTGTCATAGATAATAGTAAGTCAAAAATAAACGAACAGAAATAATATTCACAATTCGTGGATAAAATAAATCAGTACAAAATGAACATGAATAATCAATAGTCATCGGTCATAGTTAAGACGAACTGAGAAATAAATAAAGATTAAATATCAATAGTCATCAATCATAGAAAATAGTAACTCAGAAAGAAATGAGCACGAATAATCAATATTTACCATTCATGGAAAAGAGTAAATGAGAAATAATTGAAAATGAATAGTCAATAGTCATTAGTCATAGTTAATAGGAAATCAGAAATAAATAAAGCTGAAATATCAATAGACTTCAGTCATAGAAAATAGAAAATCTGAAATAAATGAACCTGAATAATCAATAATCACGATTCGTGGATAATAGTAACTCAGAAATAAATGAACATGAACAACAATATTCATATGTCATATTTAATAGGAAATCAGAAATAAATAAAGCCGAAATATCAATAGTCATGAGTCATAGATAATAGTAAGTCAGAAATAAAAGAACATGAATAATCAATATTCA
>NW_021616235.1:0-2784 GCF_004785775.1 Grammomys surdaster
CTCAGAGCATTGGGGAATATGGGGAGAATAAGTCCAAGAGCCAGAAGATGAGAAGAAAAAGGAATGGAAATTCAACATTGTGGTCATACACAGCCAAGGCAACCATGGTCTTTCTCCCAACACTACAGCTACTAGCACAAGAGTGGATTCCTCACCAGACAGTAAAGAATAGTGGAACTCCATGGGCCCATCCCTTATTCTACTGAACTTTTGGATACTGGCAGATCATGGGAGAGAGGCCAGAATTGATTTGGCTCCAGTGAAAAGACTGAAACCCAGGATCCTACAGACAGCCTTGTTTAAATTCTGTGGGTCACAAGATGTAAATGTGAGAAAGAGACTTGAAGAGTATTTGAAGGGATTTTTAGGGAGCTGAAAGAGGTAGGTTGGAGAAGGAATGGCTGAAATGCATTATATATGGGTCTTACTTAGGGTTTATTTACTGTGAATAGAAACCATGACCAAGGCCACTCTTTTTTTTGGTTTTTCAAGACAGGGTTTCTCTGTGTAGCCCGGGCTGTCCTAGAACTCACTCTGTAGACCAGACTGGCCTCGAACTCAGAAATCTGCCTGCCTCTGCCTCCTAAGTGCTGGGATTAAAGATGTGTGCTACCACCGCCTGGCCAACATTTAATAAAGGCAACGTTTAATTGGGTCTGGCTTACAGGATCAGAGGTGCAGTCCATTACCATCAGGGCAGGAACATGGCAGCATCTAATCAGACATGATATAGAAGTAGCTTATGAGTTCTACATCTTTATCTGAAGGCTGCTACCAGAATACTGGCTTCCAGGGATTTAGAATGAGGGTGTTAAATCCCACACCCACAGTGACACACAGTGACACACGTACTCCAACTCACCACTCACCACATATTCCTATAGTCCAATCCCTGGGCCAAGCATATACAAACCGTCAACATATGGAGTTGTATTTTTTAAAAAATAAAAATTATAAATATTAAAATTTTTATGTAAAGTAACTAATGAAGTTTTTTTGTATTTGGTATCTGTCATACTGTAAATCACCAATGATTTAAAAAAAAACAGAAAATAACAACAAACTAAATTATAGACACCAAGCCCCAAGGCAAAGTTAGTAATTATTACATGTTAAATCATCTGATCAATAATAGTGAGGAAAGATAATCAATTTTTTTTACCTGTGGAAGGAGAATTTGTCCTAGATAATCTTTCATTCATCAGTGGCTGCACATTCAAATAATTTTATGTATATAGAAATTTTAGGAAGGCCGGGCAGTGGTGGCCCATGCCTTTAATCCCAGCACTTGGGAGGCAGAGGGAGGCGGATTTCTGGGTTCGAGGCCAGCCTGGTCTACAGAGTGAGTTCTAGGACAGCCAGGACTACACAGAGAAACCCTGTCTCGAAAAAAACAAACAAAGAAAATCAAAAAAAAAAAAAAGAAATTTTAGGAAGTTTGTCATTGTGGTTTTCATATGTGTGACAGAGAGAGTAGCACTATTAGGAGGTGTGGCCTTGTTGAGGGAAGTGCATCACTGTTGGGGTGTGCTTTGACGCTCTGATCAGTGCAGAAGAGCTGAAGTTCTCCTAGCAGGCTTGAGATATAGATGTAGAAATGTCAACTCCTCCTGAGAGCCTGCATGGATGCTACTTGATAATGGACTGAACCTGTTTACTTGTAAGCCAGCCCCAATTAAATATTGTCCTCTGTATGTGTTCTTGGTCATAGTGCCTCTTCACAGCTGTAAAACCTAAACTTAGACAATGTATTTATTTATGAGACCAGTCTCTCTCTTGTACTCAGTGGATATCCAGGCTGATAGGTTAGTGATTTCTAAGAATCTACACTGCCCAGCATTACAGTTACAGTGTGGATGCCTGCATGCTGGTGTCGAGTAGGTGCACATGTATGTGCCTCAGAGACTTTACTGACTTAGTTCTGTCTCTCTACTCAGCTGTCTTCATCTGTTTTTTGGGTTTTTTTGTTGTTTTTTTGGGGGGAGGGGGTAATGGCTTGACCTGGTGTGAGAACCAAACCCCAGGAGAGCAACTCTGAAACAGACCCTCCTAACAGCCTCAGCATGAACTCAGAAGGAACAGAAGTGATCACTGTGTCAGGTCCTGACTCTGTGGCCTTCTGCTGTCCTGATGCTGTCAAGCACTTCCAGAAGCCAATACCACACAGTGGAGAAATGAAGTAATCACCTTGGGAGCTTTTATCATTGAGCCTGTGCAGGAAGTGGAAGACACACTCCAGAAACTCTACCAATAAGTGCTTCTGTGTCAAGAGTTCCCTGCCTGCTATTATTCCCTTCCACTGCTCACTGGCATCAGTAGAAAAGCTCACTAAGAATGCAGTAGATTCTCATTAACTTTTTAGAATAACGACTTTGATAAAATGAGATGGTGTTTTCACTCATAGCTTTTAAGTACAAGGACTGGGAAAATACAGCTGATATTGTGGAGTTGAGATAATTCTCTCAATTATGAGGAAATATAGATATTATAAAATGTCTTTATTTTGCCTGGGAATTGATTGAATCATATCCATGAAAGACATGGGTAGGTGATGCTGACATGACATTTAGTCTACACTTTCAGTCCCCTTTGTCTTATGCTTTTCACTCTTTCTTTTTTGTTTGAAGAGATAAGCCAGATCAATGACCTGTTAGCAAAATAACCAAAGACAAGGACACAGTAGTAAAATTAGAGAAAGAGGAGAAATTACAACAGTTAACAATAAAGTTCAGATTTGTAATGATATGTCTTATAAACTTTTATTCTAGATTCCAAGCAGAGGGT
>NW_021616236.1:0-3556 GCF_004785775.1 Grammomys surdaster
ATTTCCTACAGAGACTGCTGAGCAAATAAGCACCTTTTTTTTTTTTTTTTCCTGGAACGCTTTCCAAAGCAGAAAAGATCCAAATACACTCTTGGAGAGAGCAAGCATGTTGAGTCCATACCCAGGAACATGGCCTGAGGAGGCTCCCAGTCTTCCCCATCCTACAGATAAGTAACATTCAATGCAAGAGTTAGTTTTAACTATACTTCTTAGTGTGTAATGGCCAGAAGTTCTCAGATCAATACTAATTAAACTAAGGAATCCCAGACCAATAAATGCCAAGGTTCCTCAGCAGATAAGGAAAATAAATCTCACCCAGCACAAGAGAAAAACCTTCTTCCATTCAGCTCATCTTAGGAAAGAGGACTAACAACAAACGTAAGGCCAACAGCAGAGGGCAAGGAGCGGGTAAGAGAAGTGAGTGAGCTTCCAGAAAGTGCTCAAATAAATAGCTTAGGTAACGTGCACAACCAGATTCTCAAGTGCATACCACAAGCTTGACTCAACAATCAAGGCAGTAGAAGAAATTGGCCAAAGGAGCCAACCGAGCAAATGCTGGAGTCTACGTGTGTCTGGGTGGCCAACAGAGCAACAAGTGCATATGAACAAGGATCAAGGATTTTTTTTTTCTTTCTTTCTTTTTCTTTGCTTTTTTTTTTTTTTTTGGTTTTTCAAGACAGAGATTCTCTGTGTAGCCCTGGCTGTTCTGGGGCTCACTCTGTAGACCAGGCTGGCCTCGAACTCAGAAATCCGCCTTCCTCTGCCTCACAATTGCTGGGATTAAAGGCTTGCGCTACTACTGCCCGGCCCAGGAACAAGGAATTTGTTGGTGTGGCTAGTGGTTCTCTGTCATGGACTTTGAGTTCTAGGTAACCCAGCACATGTCCAATTGGGAGACAAGACAGGAATGAATGGCTATACCAAGCATTCTTCTCATTCACCAGTCCCTTCTCTGACCAAACAAACAAACAAACAAACAAAAAAGAACAAAGAGGGAGGGGGACAGTATGTTTGGAAAGAAAGAAAATGCAAATTCTCTCATAAGTAAAATCTTGCACCATAAGGCTTGTTGAGTATCAGTCAAATACCACAGCAAAATAAGTTAGGATATAATCCAGGATAAAAAGGACCCGGGTAGCCGGGCGGTGGTAGTGCACGCCTTTAATCCCAGCACTTGGGAGGCAGAGGAAGGCGGATTTCTAAGTTTGAGGCCAGCCTGGTCTACCGAATGAACCCAAAGTCCAGGAAACAGTGCCTTTGCCACTAAAGCGCCTACAGAAGCCGGTGCCGCGAGGCCTGCCGGGACTTGTAGTTCTCTGTTCCTCAGCCACCGAAGACAACTAGAGGCAATAGCTGTGTGGTCCCTGAGCCAGAGAGAAATCTTTCCTTGTCTGCCTAAGATACCTACACAGAATCTTACTCAGAATGTTTTTAGGAGTCAAGTTCTAGATTCGTGTTTAGTAGAGGCTGTAATTGTGGAGCTGTAGATTTTAAGTAGGCATTAGATTCTATATAGAATTCTAATGATTAGAATGAGTCAGCAAGGGCTGGAGAGATGGGTCAGCTGTTTGTTAAGAGCACTGTTTGTTCTAACAGAGGTCCTGAGTTCAATTCCCAGCAACCACATGGTGGTTCATAAACATCTGTAATGAGATCAGATGTCCTTTTCTGTTGTATCTAAGAACAGTGTTACTCATTTACATTAAATGAATATTAAAAAAAAAAGAATCAGTCGGCAAAGAAAAAAATTGTTGTTAGTTGTTAAATAGTAAGACTATGAGGATGAATCTGAGTGATCTGTGATCCTGATGTATTCACCTCTGATGACTGCATGTTGATTTATGAGATGCACTTTAGAAAGATTTTTGAGCCATCCATTTTATAAACATCTGAAGCTATTCCCATTGCATCTTTCAATTCAATGTAACTGAAATCAAATTTTCAGCTGTATTTTTACCTGTCCCTTTCACAAGCTGGTCTAAAGAGTATATGAAAAACTAAGGGTTTTAATGAAGACATTATTAAAAAAAAAAACAAGAAAGAAAGAAAAAAGGAAGGAAGGAAGGAAGGAATGAAGGAAGGAAGGAAGGAAGGAAGGAAGAGAAACAACATGCTTCAAGAACTTGGTCATCCATATTCCACATATACACTTAGGCTATGAAAATTAGGCTATGTGATATTTACGTAGGCTGGAGTAAAGGGATGGAACCTTCTAAAGAGTCCAGAAGCCTCCAGATCTCTGTGGAAGATGGAGTTTTTCAGGATATGAACTGAACACTAGTTATCTCTAACTAGTTTCACATGCAGAAACCAATTTGAAGTCAAGATTCTCACAAGAAAAGAAAAAGGAAAGCATCCCCATGACTTCAAGATAGGGCAAGCACACTGTGCACAAATTGTAAAAGGAGACTTGTTAAATCTGAACTGTACTAAATTTAAGTAGTTTCTTACAGGATAGTTGGTTGTTGTACATAGAAAAGTCAATTGTTAGCAAAATATACAAGCTTAGATAGACAGTGCATTTGTCAGGTGCAGTTAGGTGTGTCCTGAAGAGATGTAGTTTGGGTGTGCCTCTAAAAGCCTCTATAATTAAGAATGCTGAAGAACGGATTTTTTTTTTTTTTTTTTTTGGTTTTTAGAGACAGGGTTTCTCTTATAGCCTGGGCTGTCCTGGAACTCACTCTGTAGACCAGGCTGGCCTTGAACTCAGAAATCCACCTGCCTCTGCCTCCCAAGTGCTGGGATTAAAGGTGTGCACCACCACTGCCAGGCTGAAGAATGGATTTTTAAAGAATGACGATTTTGCTGGGTGCACTCTTGTAATCCCAGCACTAGGGAGGCAGAGGGAGGCGGATTACTGAGTTCGAGGCCAGCCTGGTCTACAGAGTGAGTTCCAAGACAGCCAGGACTACACAGAGAAACCCTGTCTTGGAAAACCAAAAACCAAAAAAAAAAAGAAAAAAAAAAGAAAGAAAAAAAAAGAATGACGATTTTAAGGCAAGACACTTGGGTGAGGTCTTGTGGTATTTGTTCTACGAATCAGGGACAAAGTTAGCTCCCCACGAAGACAATGACACGTTGCAGTCTGCCAAGGGTATAAAGGAGGAGTTAGACACTTGTTTGATAAGCAATGGGACCTTTGATATAGCTCTCTTTTTGATTTGGAAGAGCCTTTAGGGAAGGAGCTCCAGGTAGGAGATAGGGATTTTCTCTTTGGACCTCTAGGAGCAACGGAGAAGCAGCTGGCAGGACACAGGTAAACAGTATTCTAGGAAAGAGAGCTAAGGAGGCCCCATGGGAGCTCAAGAGAAAGGTAGACTAGCTGCAGTAGAGTAACACGAAGATTTCTAAACATCTAGCAGTTTATCTATAGAATCAGGCTTGGTATATAGTTAAGATAGTAGTTACCTCTCTGAGCTAGTGGATTTTTAACTCAGTTTGCACCTCCTTTGTCTTTATTGGTTGACCAAGCCAATCCTCTAACTCCTCTTCTATCCAAAAAGGGGGGAAAAAACTCACCATAGCAGCAGCTCTGCCCACCCTGATGGCACCAAAT
>NW_021616237.1:0-1426 GCF_004785775.1 Grammomys surdaster
GCCATCAATTGCAACTGAGGCTGGACCTATACTAATGGCCTTCCATGGCCTCTCTCAGAGCTGAGTCTCAGCTATTCTTCATGACCCCTTCATGACTTCAAAACCAGTACCATCTGGGTGACACTTACACATTACCAAATCCAACCACAGTACAAGGTACAACCTTGGCTATCTCTGGAACACAGACTCTATGTTCTCAGAAAACATTTCCCAGTTTTTCCCCTTAGTGATGCTGGTCTCTTTTTAATTGCTGCTAATTTCTCAGCTCCACCTAACCCAGCATCAAAAGTCCCAGTATTGAAAAGGTTTCTCTTTAGTAGTTCTGGTATCTTGTTAATCACAGCTGATTCTTCAGCTCCAGCTAACCAAAACTACAGAATTCTTCACATTCTAAACATCAATGGCCCTGAGAAGAGTCTTTGATCTTCTCTCTGAAATTTCAAAACCAGGCCTCCATCTTCTCTCCTGTTCTCAATTTTACCTTCCAATCTCCTCAAGAACATCCTACCTAGGTCTTAACATCCCAATGGCTCTTCTGGCAAAAAGTTCCAAAGTCCTTACATAGTCCTCCCCAAAACATGGTCCGATTTTCACAGGAATATTCCACTATGTTCACACCAATTTTTCTTAGTCAGGGTTTCTATTCCTGTATAAAACATCATGACCCAGAAACAAGTTGGAGAGGAAAGGGCATATTCAGCTTAAATTTTCCACATTGCTGTTGATCACCAAAGCAAATCAGGACTGGAACTCAAGTTGAAGCAAGAACTGATGCAGAAGCCATGAAGGGAACTTATTTACTCTATTGGTTCCCCTGGCTTTCTCAGCTTGTTTTCTTATAGAACCCAAGACTACCATCCCAGGGATGGTCCTCTGCCCTTGATCACTAATTGAGAAAATGCCTTACAGCTGGATCTCATGGAGGCATTTCCTCAACTGAAGCTCCTTTTTCTGTGGTAACTCCAGCTTATGTCAAGTTGACACACAAAACCAGCCAATACACCAATAAACGGAATATAATTCAATACCAACAAATAAATCAATACAACTATGGACACGATCTTTGAAATGTAAACCAAAATCATAAAATAATTAAAAAAAGGAAGCATTTTCATCAAATGGCACTCCTCTAACTGGTGGTCTGTCTATAGAATTATGCAAATTGATTCATACTTATTAACCTTGGTAAAACTCAAGCACAAGTGGACCTCAGAGCTCAACATTAAACTAGATACATGGAATCTAATGAAAGAGAAAATGTGAAATAGCCTGGAATGTATGGACACACGGGATATTTTCCTGAACAGCACACCTATGACTCAGGGTCTAACATTAACAATTGATAATTAGGACTTCATGAAACTGAAAAGATTCTGTGGGGTAAAGGACACTGTCAATAGGACAAAAGGGCAATCTAAAGACTTCG
>NW_021616238.1:0-1565 GCF_004785775.1 Grammomys surdaster
TATCTGTCAGAAAATGCAAAATGGAAGAAGTGAATCCATTTGTGGTGCTCTTCCCAATCAGAAAAGGTTGGGGGAAGCTTTAGTCCTTTCTACCTCCATAAAAAGGAAGAGTTTAAGCTTGTGGTGACAACATGCACAACATCATAGCAGGTTGCACTAAACTACCAGTGTAGCTTTCAGAATCAGGCAGCAGTCGGGTTTTCTGGTTGAGCACCTTGAAAATTCTCTGAGAGGTGTTTGCTTTGGTCACTGAGCCTCTGTGGGGATGCTTCTTCCTGAATGCAGAACAGAAGAAGCAGAATATAAAGAATCAGTACTAGCACTCCAGGGCCGATTTTGCCTTTAATAGGTTCCTATCTAACATAATCCTAAATATTTTGTTTATGTCCGAATTATTCATATACGTTACAGGAGCCTGACAAGTGGGCAGATTTGCTGTTTAGTAGATTCAGCAGGCACTGAATAGGAACATCTTCATGGTTGAATCTCTAGGACCAGAGATTGTGGGACCCTGAAACACTCAAAATTGACACATTCTCATCACCTCAAACCAGGACCACTGGCCACATGGCAATCTTCAAATTCCCAACAAGAACACCAGAGAGATTATACAGAGAACCAGAGATACCAGTGTTCCATTTGCATATACCCATGGTACAATGCAATGATTCCTTCCTTCTCCTAGAGCGAACCCAACCTATACAATGGAAGACCTTGTCTATCTGTCCAATTGTACCTGTCAGCCATATTGTAAAGCTCACATGAGCTTTTGTGTTGAGTCATCTCAGTCTCTGATGAAACACTAGGCTCCTAGAACTCTCATCTGATGACTAGGTTAAAGAACTGTTAGCCATCTCAGAAGAGAGTAGTCCATCATATTCGTGGTTGGGGTTTTTCAACAGCTCTTTAAATATTCCCAGAAAATGGTAGGATCTCATTATCTGTGAACAATAGTTCCCTCTACTCAACTCAGCCACTGACATTCAAAACATTTAACAGTACTTTCTTTCTCTAAGGACAGAGTTCCTGTTTTATCTAGGACATTGTTACCATGCCCAAGGGTTGATGTCTGTAACTCTATCTACATGACAAAAAAGCCATCCTTTTTACTATCTACATAGACTCCAGGGCATCTAGACACACAACAGAATACCCAGTCCTCTGACTCTTTGCAGGAAGCCAGTCTCACACCATCATACCAACACCCTTTTGTCTAGGCTATCCCTCTTTGTCTCAGGTTATCAAACTTAAAAGAAATCTAATTCTTCATCTGGTTTTCTCCTAAGGATCTGAACTCACAGAGAATTACATCAGGTGAAGGAATGCCTTTTATAGAAACACACACACACACACACATGCACACACGCACGCACACAAACACAAACCTACACACAGACTTGTCTTTAATAGCACAAGGATACTGTAAGAACAGAATGGGGATATGAGCATGGGATAAAGGGAACAAGTGAAAAAAGACCAATAAGACAGAAGTGGGGATGTGGAATTTCTGGGGATCCCCAAACCCATGAAGAGACCTCCAAATTCTAAAGGCAGTGTCTGATTCC
>NW_021616239.1:0-1149 GCF_004785775.1 Grammomys surdaster
GAGTCATCCAGGAGCCACTGCACTCAGAGCAGCTGGAGCCACTGCACTCAGAGCAGCTGAAACTGAATCCTGAGTCATCGAGGACCCACTGCACTCAGAGCAGAAGGATTTCCAGATCCAAGAGGTGGCCTGAGTCCCAGGAGTTATTCCACCCAGGAGATTAGGAGCATAAGACCACAGAGACCTCTGGACTCTGAGGAGCTCTGCAATAAGCAAGATAACTGGAAATACAGACTCCAGTTTTACACAGTGAGGGCAGGTACCACTAGAGTTAACCAGATGGCGAAAGGCAAGCGCAAGAACATAAGCAACAGAAACCAAAGTTTCTTGGCATCATCAGTGCCCAATTCTCCCAATATAGCAAGCCCTGAACACCCCATCACACCTGAAAAGCAGGATTCAGAATTAAAATCACTTCTCATGATGATGATAGAGGATTATAAGAAGGAATTAAGTAACTCCCTTAAAGAAATACAGGAGAGTACAAGTAAACAGATAGAAGCCCTTAAAGAGGAATCACAGAAATCCCTTAAAGAAATGGAAGAAAACACAAAGAAGGAATTAAACAAAAACATTCAGGATCTGAAACTAGAAATAGAAACAATAAAGAAAGTTCAAAGGGAGACAACCATGGAGATAGAAAACCTAAGAAAGAGACCAGGAGTCACAGATGCAAGCATCACCAACCGAATACAAGAGATAGAGAATCTCAAATGCAGAAGATACGGTGGAAAATATTGACACAGTTGTCAAAGAAAATGCAAAATGCAAAAAACTCCTAACTCAAAACATCCAGGAAATCCAGGACACAATGAGAAGACCAAACCTAAGGATAATAGGTATAGATGAGAATGAAGATTCCCAACTTAAAGGGCCAGTAAATATCTTCAACAAAATTATTGAGGAAAACTTCCCTAACCTAAAGAACAAGATGCCCATAAACATACAAGAAGCCTACAGAACACCAAATAGACTGAACCAGAAAAGAAATACCTCCTGTCACATAATAATCAAAACATCAGATGCACAAAACAAAGAAAAAATACTAAAAGCAGTAAGGGAAAAAGGTCAAGTAACATATAAAGGCAGACCTATAAGAATTACACCAGACTTCTCACCAGAGACTATAAAAGCCAGAAGAGCCTGGAC
>NW_021616240.1:0-2779 GCF_004785775.1 Grammomys surdaster
ATCTCTATCTACATATATAAATATATTATATATTTATTATTATACTTAATATAATACAAGATATTATGTATAATAAACATAATATAATAGGTATACATTATATAATATATAATATATAAATATGAATATGTACTGTTAGATACATATAAAATACATAATGTATATTATTAATACCCATATATATATATAATATAATACACAATACATAATATATAGGTACACATATTTATATAATATAATATATTATAGATAATATAATAAATAATATGCAATATATAATATATAAGTATATGTATATATAATATATCTCATATATTTATAATTGAGATAAGGTGTCACTCTGTCTCCCTGGCTGGCCTGGAACTCACTGTGAATCAAGAACTAGGCTCAAGCTCACAGAGATGCCCTGACTGTGCCTCCCGCATGCTGGGATTGAAGGTATGCAGTACCATGCCTGACTTGACAATTAGGATAACTGAAGGACAGTAGAGGCATAAAATGGTCACAACTCTGAAGTAAAAATGAGGCAGAAGACCAACCATTAGATTTACTGGTTTACTGATTTACTGGTTTACTGGTTTACCAACTCACTGATTTACTGGTTTGTCTAGTGATTGACTTAAAGCAATCCGTGTACTGCCTGTCTGCCAAGCATGATTTCACCTGCTACCTGGAACAGAATGGCCTGGAGAAATACCTGGATTGGGTCATTGCCAGTAACAACCTGCTGATTGCCATGTCTGCTTCTGTAAACCTGGCTATGTGCCACCATGCTTAGACAGGTTTTCTTTAACAGTTGTGCTAGCGAAAAGAATACAGTAGAGACTCATGACATATATTTTACATGTTTTAAGATTATCTAGACTTAGAAACTTTAAAAATTATCTTACGATCTGAAAGCCGAGGCAGGGAGTGGTGGTTCCTGTGCTTAATCCCAGCACTTGGGGGACAGAGGCAGGTGGATCTCTCTGAGTTCAAGGCCAGCTTGGTGTGCAGGACAAGCCTTGTTCCAGGACAGCCAGGGCCATTACACAGAGAAACTCTTAGAGAACTGTCCCCGACACCCCAAAAAGGAGCTTCCTGTATTATATATTTAAGCCAAACGTTTAAGGATTCTTTTTTCTCAAATGATAATATGATGTGATAAACACATTTAAAACTCTTAGAAAAGTAAGTGATGGGGGCTGGGAAGATAGCTCAGTGTGCAGAATGCCTGCCGTGCAAGTGTGAAGACCAGTGTGCTATCCGAGTGTGCGATCTTAGGTAGTGCATGCCTGTTATTCTAGTCCTGCTGAGACAGAGGCAGGAGAACCCCTGAGTCACACTGGCCAGCCAGTATAGCCTACTTGGTCAGTCGCAGATCAGCAAGACACCTTGTCTCAAAGACAGAGTGGATGACACCTAGGGAATAACATCCTGTGTTGTTCCCTGGCCTCTTATGCATGTGCACACAATGTGCATGTGCCCCTGCAAACACACAAACACATACAAAATTTCTTGAAAAAAATCTAATAGTGAAATCTTGATAAATGTTTAAATTTTAAAATGTATGCTTATAGCCGGGCAGTGGTGGTGCACGCCTTTAATCCCAGCACATAGGAGGCATAGACAGGTGAGTTTCTGAGTTCAAGGCCAGCCTGATCTACAGAGTGAGTTCCAGGACAGCCAGGGCTACATAGAGAAACCCTGTCTCAAAAACCAAAACCAAACCAAACAAACAAAAAGAAAATATAAATTAAAATGTATGTTTATTCATTATTCCAGTGGCTTATTGAATGTCGACATCTGCTGATATGCTGAATTTGGATTTTAATGCTTGATCATTTGGCATCCAGATGGAATGTGTTTGGTATACCCCCAGCCTTTAAGAAGGAGAAACAAAAGTATATGGGGCTTTCCTGTAGTTTTGAGGAGTAGTGGATGGATGTGACTATCACTCACACCCAAGTCCAGGAGAAACTGAGGCAGTGGCGTTAGAAAACCAAATGGAAGCGTTTGAGGAGAACACTACTGGATGGGAATGAAAAGGTGGCTTCTGTAACACTTGTTGCAAAGTGGACTTTGTTCTGATAAACACAGCTAAGTGTACAAGTGTTTAAGCAATAGAATAACTTTGCCAGGAATAGTGAAGTTTTGGTTCAATTACCTCAAAGAACATTGTTCTAAACGCATCTGTCATTCTTGAGCCTTGTCCAGTGTTTGTTTAGACTCCTAATAGATTATGTCATTCTCTTGAAATAGGTCACGCTGTAGGAAATCCAGTTAAAAAAGAATTTCTTTTAAATAAGACTTCTCATCTTTAAGCCACTGTTGACATTAAGTCTCATAAAGCTGAATCTAATCTTTTGGGAGGAAATCTATTGAGACCGTGTGCTGGCTAGTTTTATGTTAATTCAGTACAACCTAGAATTAGCTGAAAGGAGTTATCAACTGAGAAAATGCCTCCATAAGATCCAGCTGTAGGACATTTTTTTTCTTAATTATTACTTGATGGGGAGGACCAGCCCACTGTGGATTGTGTCATTCCTGGGCTGATGGCCTGGGGTTTTATAAGAAAGCAGGCTAGGCAAGCCGTGAGGAAGAAGCCAATAGGCAGCACCCCTCCATGGCCTCCGCATCAGCAGGCCTTCAAGTTCTTGCCCTGTTTGACTTTCTGTCCTGACTTTCTTCAATGATGAACAGTGATATAGAAGTGTAAGCCAAATAAGCCCTTTCTTCTCCAAGTTGCTTTGGTCACAGTGTGTCATCATAGCAATCCAGGCTCTAAGACAGGCAGGCT
>NW_021616241.1:0-1791 GCF_004785775.1 Grammomys surdaster
GCACTTGGGACAGAGATTTCCTTGATGTCCTCCTCACAGAAACTCTTATCTTCCCCACAGGACACTCTTGCTTCACTCTCCTTTACCAGCAGATTTTCCTTCATTCTCTGCAGCAATATCCTGACATTGTCTTTCAGTTGAGTACATTCTGTAAGGACTTGGCAGGGCCTGGTGTTGAACCACAAACAAACAAAGTGTTCATTCCCAGCCAGCGTCCATTTCCCTGCCACTCCTCCCAGTACCATCATCCCTGCAAGTGTCCCGGTCCCCAGACAGCCTCAGACTAGAGTCCCCAGGATATATTTCAGCACCAATTAGAGGGAGGTCAAATCCAGAGACCAGCCACATTCCACAAGACTGAAAGTACTTCTGTAAACTCTGACAGCAAGAGGGTTTCTGTCCATCAAGGAACTGGAAATGTTCCTTATGGGTGCTTATATCCCTGGTAGTATATAGCTATTTGAAAAATAACAAATTAGACTCCTTTGCCTTCCTTCTACTGATATAACACCCTGGAAAGTCCTGGTGTGTCTTCTTAGCTTTACCATGAGGATTCATGAAATCTTTCATTGCATCCCTCTGCTGACATTGTTTTGCTGAGTATATCATGGACATGGCTATGCTTCAGGACACTTCCCCCTTATAGTTTTGCAGAGTGCTGCATTTCAGAGAAACCATTGTATGTGAATTCCCTAGCTTCCTTTTGAATGACATTAGGGATGTTTTAATATCACATGGACTGTAATCTGTTGGAAAGTTCATAGATAATAAACATGGCTAACTTTTTTTTTTATGGTGCCACCAGGGTCTTTTGAGAAGGAGCCAAGTCAGGTTTAGAGAGCAGACTATGATGCTTCAACTGGAAGCTTGCTGGAGGATGTTCTTAAAATCCTTTTCCTTTGGATCTTGAATCTTGTGTGGACCAGCTTATCTGTGCAGAGCTTATAACTTAGTGTAGGACCAGCAAGTGTCTGCATGGGAAAACTTCCTGACAGGGAAATAAGTATAGGCCTGGGCAGGAGAGCCTGTGTTAGTCTAAGAGCCTACTACACAGCTTAGGTGGAAATACCTCCTCAAGTCACAGAAAATGTGCTGAAACTTTGCAATGTTTTGATTGGTGTGTGTGTGTGTGTGTGTGTGTGTGTGTGTGTGTGTGTGTGTGTAGGAAGGCATTGATTGGTGTGCTTCTGTACATATATGTATATATTTACATGTATCTACACACATATGCAGTTGATCAGCCAACATCTTAAATGATTATAGAGGCCAGTTTTAATAAAAAAGGACTCTGTCCTTCAATTTGTATCAAGAAAACATCAAATATAGCAACCTATCGTCACGTCTCTCTCTCCACCTAGTTCAATAGAACCAAAGGAGACAAATATGGTGTAATGTCAGATATTCAACAGGTGGTAGAGGGAAAATTATTTATCACTATTGAAACCGGTTATAGAGCAAAATCTATTTTTTCATATTGAAATCATTTGTAGGGAAATAAACAACTTTGGGACATGGAGGTGAGTAGGAAGCTGCTGTGTCAAATCCATGGGCCTGAGAGTCAACAAGGCTGGCTAAAAGTCTGGGTCCCTTCTCTGCTCTTCTCTATTAGCAGGGGTCTGGTTTCTTTCTTCAGTACCATCCCTGTTACAGTTCAATGCTTTCCCTTGGGAAAATTTTCATACAGCACACTCTTGTTGATTATACTATCTCTTCAGTGAGCATGGATTTCCTGGGAGGAGTTTTCTCTGGGGATTCCAAGATGTAGGTGTTCACAAGTGGAACCCAGGCAGG
>NW_021616242.1:0-3532 GCF_004785775.1 Grammomys surdaster
CTTTCTCTCCAATGGTCACTACCACAGGATGATAACTGGATGGCTAGTCACATATCTATCTATCTATCTATCTATCTATCTATCTATCTACCGATTAATCTATCTATCCATCTATCTATCTATCTATCTATCTATCTATCTATCTATCATTTATCTATCAATATAATAATCTACCTAACTACCTATCTTTTTATATACCTATCAAAGTATCTATCTATGTGTCTATCTATGTATCTATGAATCTATCTATCTATCTATCTATCTATCTATCTATCTATCCATCTATACATCCATCTATCTATGTATCTATGTAACTATGTATCCATCCATCTATCTATCTATCTATCTATCTATCTATCTATCTATCTATCTACCTAATTTCTTAAGTAAATACATATCTACCTACTTACCTAGCTAACTACATGTGTATTTGTGGACACATCTCCTACTCTC
Organism: Grammomys surdaster; assembly: GCF_004785775.1. Classification (NCBI taxonomy): domain Eukaryota; kingdom Metazoa; phylum Chordata; class Mammalia; order Rodentia; family Muridae; genus Grammomys; species Grammomys surdaster. The sequence goes on from NW_021616242.1 coordinate 454, forward strand.
TACTTGTGGTTGGCAAATATATCCACTTCCTGGTACATTGTCTAGAGTAGAAGGGCCTCTATGTTTACAAGATGATGTATGCCCTGGTCCTGTGAGAAATGCATTTCTCTGTCCATGAGCAAGCCTTCCTTTCATGAGCACTGAGCATCTACAGAAGTCCACCACTTCACTGCCCTTAAGTCATATCATTATTTAATAACAAATTCTGTCAATATATTTATTTAATAATCAATTATGTAATAACCTACTCTGTCAATATCTTTATTTAAAAACCAATTCTGTCAGTATATTTATACAATAACCAGTTCTGTCAATATCTATTTAAAAACAGTTACTGTCAATATCTTTATTTAATAACCAATTGTGTCTATATCTTTATTTAATAAACATTTCTGTCAATATCATTATTTGATAACCAACTTTGTCAATATCTTTATTTAATAATCAATTCTGTAAAAAGCAGTTCTGTCAATGTCTTTATTTAAAAACCAATTCTGTAAATATCTTTATTTAATAATCTTTCTGTAATAACCAATACTGTCAATATCTTTATTTAAAAACCAATTGGGTCAATGTCTATACTTAGAAACCAATTCCGTCTATATCTTTATTTAATAAGCAATTCTGTCAATATCTTTATTTAAAAAGCAATTCTGTCAAAATCTTTATTTAATAAAACATTCTGTCAATATTTTTATTTAAAACCCATTCTGTCAACATCTTTATTTAATAACCAATTCTGTCAATATCTTTATTTTAAAAACAGTTCTGTCAATATCTTTATTTAATAAACAATTCACTCTCTCAATATGTTTATTAAATAAACTGTTCTCTCAATGTATTTATTTAATAACCAGTACTGTCAATATCTTTATTTAATAACCAATTCTGTCAATATATTTATTTAATAACCAGTTCTGTCAATATCTTTATTTAATAATCAGTTCTGTCACTATCTTTATTTAAAAACCAATTCTGTCAATATCTTTATTTAAAAACCAACTCTGTCAATATCTTTATTTAAACAACAATTCTTTCCATATTTTGTTTAAAAACCAATTCTTTCAATATCTTTATTTAATAACCATTTCTGACAATATCTTTATTTAAAAACCAGTTCTGTCAACATCTTTATTTAAACACCAATTCTCTCAATATCTTTATTTAAAATCCAATTCTGTCAATACCGTTATTTAATAATCAATTTTGAAATAACCAATTCTGTCAATATCTTTATTTAATAAACAGTTCTGTCAATATCTTTATTTAAAAACCAATTCTGTCAATATCTTTATTTAAAAACCAATTCTGTCAATATCTTTATTTAAAAACCAATTAGGTCAATGTCGTTATTTAATAATCAATTTTCTAACAACCAATTCTGTCAATATCTTTATTTAACAAAAAGTTCAGTCAATATCTTTATTTAATAATCAATTCTGTCAATATCTTTTTAATAATAAATTCTGTAATAACCACTTCTGTCAATATCTTTATTTAATAACCATTTCTGTCAATATCTTTGTTTAATATTCAATTCTGTAGTAAGCAGTCTGTCAATGTCTTTATTTTAAAACCAATTCTGTCAATATATTTATTTAATAACCAATTCTCTCAATATCTTTATTTAAAAACCAGTTCTGTCACTATCTTTATTTAAAAACCAATTCTGTGAATATCTATTTAAAAACCAATTCTGTCAAAATCTTTATTTAATAATCAATTATGTAATAACCAATTCTGTCAATATCTTTTTTTAATAAACAGTTCTGCCACTATCTTTTTTTAATAACCAATTCTGTCTGGCAATATACTTATTTAATAACCAATTGTCTCAATATCTTTATTTAGTAATCAATTGTGTAATAACCATTCTGTCAATATCTTTATTTAAAAACAAATTCTGTCAATATCTTTATTTAATAACCAATTCTGTCAATATCAATATTTAATCACCAATTTTGTCAATATCTTTATTTACAGTTTCTGTCAATATCTTTGTTAAATAAACAATTCTGTCTATATCTTTACTTAATAAACATTTCTGTCAATATATTTATTTAATAACCGATTCTGTCAGTATCTTTATTTAATAACCAATTCTGTCACTATCTTTATTTAAAAACAGTTTCTGTCAATATCTTTATTTAATAACCGATACTGTCAATAACTTTATTTAATAATCAATTCTGTCAATATCATTATTTAATAACCAATTCTGTCAATATCTTTGTTTAATAATCAATTCTGTAATAAGCAGTACTGTCAATGTCTTTATTTTAAAACCAATTCTGGAAATATATTTATTTGATAATTAGTTCTGTTATAACCAATACTGTCAATATCTTTATTTAACAACCAATTCTGTCAATAACTTTATTTAGTAACCAATTCTGTCAATATCTTTGTTTAAAAACCAATTCTGTCAATATCTTTATTTAATAACCAAATTCTGACAATATCTTTATTTAATAAACAGTTTTGTCAATATTTTTATTTAAAAACCAATTCTGTCAATATCTTTATTTAATAACCAATTATGTAATAACGTATTCTGTCAATATCATTATTTAAAAACCAGTTCTGTCAACATCTTTATTTAAACACCAATTCTCTCAATATCTTTACTTAAAATCCAATTCTGTCAATATCTTTATTTAATAACCCATTCTGTCAATATATTCATTTAAAAACCAATTCTGTCAACATTTTAATTTAAACACCAATTTTGTAAATATCTTTATTTAGAAACCAATTCTGTCAATATCGTTATTTAATAATCAATTTTCTAATAACCAATTCTGTAACTGTCAATATCTTTATTTAATAAACAGTTCTGTCAATATCTTTATTTAATAACCAATTCTGTCAATATCTAGTTAATAATCAATTCTGTAATAACCACTTCTGTCAATAACTTTATTTAATAACCAATTCTGTCAATACCTTTATTTTATAATCAGTTCTGTAATAACCAAACTGTCAACATCTTTATTTAACAACCAATTCTGTCAATAGCTTTATTTAATAACCAATTCTGTCAATATCTTTATTTAAAAACCAATTCTGTCAATATCTT
>NW_021616243.1:0-3746 GCF_004785775.1 Grammomys surdaster
TAGACAGAAGATACCCCATGGGATGACAGCTGCAGACAGAGGGACCCAAGTAGATGCAGGGGCAGGCTATGGTATGTCCCACCAAGGAAAGCTCTTCCTGGAAATACAAAATAAACTTACATTTATTTGTCCTTGAGTCCTTTCAGCTGCCCACTTCCATAGCTAGCATCAAAAGAATGGTACTGAGCATCGCCTTTGGTCCTTGCATGGTGTCATGACTTTTGAACTGCTAGAAAGATCCTACAATAACCAACTATGGGGAGGCTTTCTGCTAAAGCACAGAGACACATTGGTGCCTCTCCTTAAGAGACCATCCAGTATGGCCTGTCAGTCCTAGAACAGGACGACTTGGTGTGACTTGGCCTGTACTTGAAAGGTAAGGCTCTGAACAAAAAAGAGAAACAGGGAGGGGCTTGGAATGAGCAGGGAAGAGGCAGTGTGATCAGGGGAGTGTGGTCGGAGTTCTTCATGTACTTGCATATAAATGTCACTGTGAGATTGGTAATGCTATGTAGTTAACATAATTCCAAAATAGTGAAAGCAATAAAGCCATGTAAAATATGACATTTTAGAATGAATAAAAAATATAATTATGAAGAAAATATTTGCGTTTTTTTGTTGTTTTTTGTTGTTGTTTTGAGTTTCTTGTTTGTTTGTTTGTTTGTTTAGAGACAGGGTTTCTCTATATAGCCCTGGCTGTCCTGGAATTCACTCTGTAGACCAGGCTGGCCTTGAACTCAGAAATCTGCCTGCCTCTGCTTCCCAAGTGCTGGGATTAAAGGCTTGTGCCACGACTGCCAGGCGAAGAAAATAAAAATTCCTCTAATCATACTTCAAACCAAGAAAAAGACAGCAAGAATGAGTTAGAAAAAAAAACCTCTTACCTGAAATTTAGGAATGTAGAAGAAAATCCACTGTGTTCAGATGCAGCACTTCACGAAGATCCCAGTGCAGTGCCCCATCAAAGTCCAAATCTTCTCCAACAGCTACTGACTGCACTGTGAGGAGAGGAGGCAGCCTCAGCCAGAGCTGTAACTAGGCAGGTCAACGACCTCACAATGGTTCCTTATGAGGTCAGAGCTGAAGTGTACCAATGATGGCTGGGCACCCCCCCACCCTGGTTTTCTTCACTTTCTGTCCTCAAGGCAGGAAAGGCTGGTCAGTTGGGCAGTAGAGACCTGAAGAAGATGGTTACACCCTGTTACCAGTCCCTATATCCACTATGACCAATATCTTTCTGCTAAGCTCTATTCCCTCCCCCCTTTTTTTTCTGCAACTTCACAACCAGGGCCACATGCTAGGGACCAATGTACAAACACATGGTCTTTTCTTGGATATTTGGTATCCAAACTCCAAGAAAGACACTTTCCACTTTCATAATAATAGGTGGAAGCATTTGAACCATAACAAGGCTCCAGACTGTTATCCTTCACTGGTTATGCATACTGTATTAGTGTGCTTTTTATTGCTGTGATTAAAAACACCATGACCAAAAGCAACTTGGGGATGAAAAGGTTTATTTGGCTTTCACTTACCAAGTCAGGTCAGGACCTCAGGAATCTTGAGGCAAGAGCTGAAGCAGATGCCATAGAGTAAAGCTACTTACTGGCTTGCTGTCCATGTCTAAGTTCCCTGCCCCGACATGTATACATATGTAAAGACATCACCTAGGGACTTACCTACAAGACAGTTGAGTTCTTTCTTCCTTTCCAGGTTACTCTTATTTGTGTCAAGTTGAGAAAAACCTATCTGGCACAAGCTAACATATATCACTGAATGGATAACATGGTTCACTTTTCACTTGGACCATAACATTCTGTAATAACTGTTGGCTTACAGAAGCCATCTCATCCATACAAAAGAAAATCCATTCTTTTAAAAATTAGATTCAGATTGATAAGAAAAAGATTGGTAGCTTCTAACTGACACTGGAATGCTGTGACAAGATGTGTTTCCCAGGAAACTCAAAGGTGACAATCATCCATGTGGCTGAGAGGAGGAGACTTTGTCATGTTTTCACCATGAATTCTTCATCCAGTTTTCTCACCAGACAGAAAGCTAGGATCCTAGAAGGCAGTGGGTTGATGTATTCAAAATGATAGAGAAAAGAAATGGATCAATGGTCATTCTGGAAGACATAGGCTTCTGACCTGGTTCTTGACATGGAGATCTTGAGACATAGTGGTTATGAAAAGCCTAGGGACAGGCAAGGTAGTACACACCTTTAATCCCAGTATAATGAGGTAAGCAGATCTCTGAGTTCAAGGTCAGCCTGGGACAAAGCAAGTTTCAGATCCAGGCGTGGTGGTATACACCTTTAATCTGAACCACATCTTCTGCTGGAGGCTTATATAAGGATATTGGAAGAAGGACAACTCGCTCTTCATCACCTGCTTGTACTTACTTGCCAGCCTTGCCAGCACATGTGTTGGAACCTACTTCTTCAGGATTCTAGTTTATACAGAAGACCAGCTGAAATACCCAGCCTTGTGGGACTGAGCAACTACTAGGTTTCCCATTTACAATTGCCCGTTGTTGGGTTAATTAGACTACAGACTGTAAGTCATCATAACAAATTCCCTTACTATATAGAGACTACCCATAAGTTCTGTGATTCTAAAGAACCCTGACTAATACAAACACCATGATCAAAGCTAACTTGGGAGGAAAGGGTTTATTTCTTCCTATATTTTACCATGTGTACTACAGGAAGACACAGCACAAACCTAGAGGCAGGAACTGAAACAGAGACCACAGATTAAGGTTGCTCCCTGGCTTGCTGCTCTGGCATTCTTCCTTACTTATATAATGGGACCAGCTGACCAAGGCACACATACCCATGGTAATGAGGCAAGGCCATCCTACACCAACTGGCAATTAAGAAAGTGCTCCATAGGCATAATCTAGGCCAATCTGGTAAAGGCAACTTTTGATTGAGATTGCTCATCACCATCTTGACCTCCCTTCAGAGGAATGTGTGATACAGTGTGCTTTAACTTTGGTCAGCTCCGCCCCAGTTGTGTGCCACTGCAGTCTGTAGTGTCTAAGAACCCTGTGGTTCTCTGATGTCCACAGTCACCGTACACAGTTTACCTCCGAGGTTTCTTGCCTTCTGCAGCTATTTCCCTTCAAATTCCTTAGCTGAGGTTCGGTTGGCGGAGATTTCCATTTTTGATTTGTCTGAAATGTCTTTTTTTCATTCTTATTCCTGAAAGACAGTGTTTGCTAAAAATACAATTCTAGCTTGTAAGTAACTTTCTCTCAGTGAATTGATGATATATTCTGCTCTCCTCCTGGCATGCACAGTTGAGAGTTAGTTTGTCTTTACTTTCTAAGAACCTGCCCTTTCTCTCTGCTTCTTTTCTTTGGTAATTATTGTTTATGTATAGATTATTTGTTTAGGATCCCATGTAGCCAAGACTGACCTTGAGCTCCTGATCCTCCTGCCTCCATCTTCCTGGTGCTGAGATTACCGGTGTGTGCTACCAAGTCTGGTTTAGGCGGTTCTGGGGATTGAGGCCGGGGCTTCCTACATGCTAGGCAGGGCCTCTACTAGCTCAGGTCAAAGAACAACTTCTGGGAGTTAGTTATCTCCACCGTTGGTTCAAGGGATTGGATTCTCACAAGTGCCCTCACCCAGTAATCCTCTTGCTGGTCCTTTAAGTTTCTGCTTAATACCATTTGGGAGCTGTTTTGCACATAAAATGGGATATCTAACATTCTGTGTCCATTGTTTCTTCTCCCTT
>NW_021616244.1:0-9025 GCF_004785775.1 Grammomys surdaster
TTAGAACAAGTATCTGAATAGCCTGAGCTGGATTGGTGAGTTCTCCCTCAGGGCTGGGTGAGGTGAGATTCCTCTTGGAGAGGCACAAATGCTAATGGAGTGTAAACAACTCAGGAGATCTGAAAGGTCTGAGCTAGACCAGAAGCACACTTTAACCTTGAGGAAAATTCATTGACCAATCAGGCCTCCAGGTGGATCTGCCAGTCAGACAAAGAGGTGGGATCTTCTGGTTTCTCTCTGCAAGTTTGCTGCATCAGTGCAGGCTTGCGTGGTTCTCTGCTTCCTGCTCTGAGCTGTGCTGTTGGGTGCTGTGAGAGGACACTAGGGAAGCTCTGAAATCGAGACATGGTAAGCACAGAAAAAAGTGCCCATAGTAGAGAGGAACAGGTAGTTGAGCAGTGGGAGCTGGGTTGGTGGGTCTTCTCTTGGGCTGTAGGGAAACCATCAGCCACCTGTGACCACCTGTGTGGTCCCTTGTGGTGCTCCTCACTTGCCAAATCAGGGGATGACCTATGAATAACTTCACTATCATGCCTGATTCTGAATTGGTCCAGAACATTTGGATCATTTGTTTGCTTGAAGAAACATGGGTGGTTTCTTTGAGTCTGCCACACATGTGTTCAAACACTTTCTCTTTTACAGTATACATTAAGAAGACAGGTATATATCTAATAGGTCTGCTTTTACATGTTACTTGTTTTTGTTTTGTTTAGTTTTTGTCAAATTTTGTTGCAGTTGTTTATACATCTTTATATGTTTAGTGTTTTGATTTTTATGTGGCAAAGGTAATATTTTTTGTCTAATCTATTTGGTATTTTCAATGCTTCTTTACTGTTATAGGAATCTTCTACTTTAGTTTAGGAACTTTTTTATTTATGATTTAATTGAAAATATTTTCTAGACTTTTGAGCTGATATTTTTTTTTTCTCTTCCAATCATCTCTAGTTTTTTGCCTTTTCATATGTTGCAGTGTCCCTAGTTGCTTATTTCCACGATACTGTTACACTCAACATTTTTGTTTTTGACCAATATGTCCATTTTTCTATTTATCTTCCCTTCCTGTTCTGTGGGTGAACCTTGCCTCTGTAGTTGTCAGTGTAGAGACAATTTCAGTTGCCTGCCTTCAGGGACTTAGCAAATGTTTAAGTCATTCCCTGCCTCTCCCATCTGCTGCTGTTGTCAGGTGTGCTTTATATACACAGACCACCAAATACATCAGGTCTGTACATTTGTTCCCTGTCTCTGTTCTCTGCACATGCCCCTTCTCTATCCTCTGTTTATACCCTCATGCCTCTCTCTCTGCTCCCTGCCTGCCTGTCTGTCTGTCTGTCTGTCTGTCTGTCTGTCTGTAGGTCCTCTTGTGTACCTTTATCCCTTCCCCACATTCTCACTCCTCTCACTTCCCCCAAACAACCACTTTTGCAAAATATCTGTTACATATTTTGGTTTCTAATGTCCTGCTCTGATAGGATAGTTTGTATTTCTTGATGACGTATTTTCCTTGCTGTTATTTATTGTATTCCTACGCTGGTATCTAGGTATCTAGGTATCTGGGTTTGAGGTGATGATTGGTCTAGGTACTGGTTTCTGGGTTTGTCTTGTTTGGAAGTTTTATTCCTGGGTTACTGTTCAATTTTTGGATTTTCAGAGATTGTTTTGCCTCTTTTCCCGAACTGTTTGGTGGGTACATTCAAGAGGGAATGCTTGCTCATGTTGGGAGCATGGGGAAGAGACAGGCAGGAAGAGATGATCTTAGCATTTCACAAAGAGACATAGTGAGGAGCAAGGTTAAGTTGCCTCTGGTGTTTAGTACAGTGGCAGAGGCAACTGTGAAAATTGTATCTGGGATCACAAATAGTGTGGTAGATCTATGGAAAGCCAACCTTGCATATTTTCAGGCATGGCATGTGGTTGAACAGCAGAATACTAAGGGGCTTAGACACAAAGATGTGTTTGTAAAGCCCAATCAGTTCTGTTTTTTTAGAGAGCACAATATTCAGTTGAGAAACATGCTATGAGAAACCCCCCTTATCAACAGCCAGTGAAGGTACATTGGCAAGATTAAAGTACATATAAATAACTAATACACTTTACAGAGAAAAATAAAATTACCCTACCCATCATGGTTGTCAGATGATTTTGCCCCTTGTTTGTTTCCTGAAAATTATGCCAGGCATACAGTTTCTAAAATATTATGTGGCTGACCTGTATGTAAATGCCACAATGTTGCTGTAACTACAATTAAAATACCTACTCCCCGGACTTGATCTCTCTGTTTGGACCTGATGCTAGGTATACTGGTGAGAGTCTTTATTATGACTTTTGTGTGTTTGCATTTTAATAGGCTCTTGTTGGTCTTTGGGGTCTCTGTAACTTGGACATATCTTTTTTTATTCGTATGATCTTTTGTTTTTAATTTGTGATTGGGTCCTCAGAGTACTCTGCAGAGTCACAAGTTTGTGTGTGTGTGTGTGTGTGTGTGTGTATGTGCTTGTGCACTTGTACTCATATGTGTGCTCATGCGTATGTGTGATTTTATTAGATATTTTACTTACATTTCAGATGTAATCCCCTTTCCCCATTCCCCCACCCACCCAGGAACCACCTATCCCAGCCCACTCCTCCTGCTTCTTTGAGGATATGCCCCGAGCCACCCTGCCACTCCCACCTCCCCACCCACGATTTTCCCCACACTGGGGTGTCCAAACTTCACTGGACCAAGGGCTTCCTCACCCAACTATGACTGACAATTACATCCTCCCCTATGCATAAAACTGGGGCCATTGGTTCCTCCCTTTGTACTCCCAGGTTGATGGTTTAGACCCTGGGGTCTCTGGTTGGTTGGTATTGTTGCTCTCCCCATAGGGCCACAAATCCTTTCAGCTCCTGCAGTCTTCTCTCTCACTCCTCCATTGGGAACCGCTTGATCAGTTCAGTGATTAGCTGTGAGCATCCACATATCTGTATTTCAGACTCGGGCAGACATCTAAGGAGACAGCTATATCAGGTTCCTGTCAGCATGCACTTCCTGGCATCCACATCAGCATCTACCTTTCCTAACTGCCCAAGGGTGACCCATGTAGAACAGTCTCTATGGCGCCTCCTTCAGTTTCTGTCCCACTCTTTGTCTCCACATGTGCCCCCATGAGTATTTTGTTACTCCTTCTAAGAAGGGCCAAAGCACCCACACTTTGGTTTTCTTTTTTATGAGCTTCATGAAGTTAGGCAGGTTTTCACTGGCCACTCCCTCAATCTCTCCTATAGCCATACCCCTGCATTTCTTTTTGATGGGACTAATTTTGTTCTGTGTGTCAACTGTATTGTCTTTGAATTTGATCTTTCAGCTTTGATAACATGATCCCATACATTCACCATTAGTCTCTGTCCCGAAATCACATAAGACACTGTATAAATATTTGCTCTTCAATGTTAATATATTTTGTAAGACTCTTGGTTTTATATTTTAAACTTTATTGCTTTTATTTTTCCAAGACAAAATTTCTCTATGAAGCCCTTCATGTCTTGATAATAGATATAGAAACCCCACAAGCCACCTGACATATTATTGTAAAATAAGTACAGGCTTCTGTGCTGCTCTTTATCCACATCTTAAATTTTGAAATTTGTCCCAATATAAAGATAATATTCTATTTCTAAATATGGCCTATGCTCATCACATCAATTCTGAGGCTTAAGAATCACTGGATTCCAGGTGTATGATGTTCTGCTTTGCTTGTGTGTTTCTTCTGAAAATTTTGGACAAATAGGAATATTTTACCTCTGTGCCTGAATATGATTATCATATGTGCCTCATTTTGAGTTTTACCAGAATGTGGCCTAAGAACTCTTGATCTTCATGTTATGGGTAGTTGTTGGTCCCCATGTAGATGTTTGAAATTGACATCCATTTTGTGTAAGACCAGCCAGAACTTTCCACTTCAGAGTTATCTCATTCTCCTGCCCTATGTTGCTTATTTATGATCAATATTTAGATTACTAATATTTTTATCAGTCCATTTGTATCTGTTTAAACATGCGTTCTGTTTTAGTAAAATGTTATTAATGTATCATTTTAAACTGGTACACTTTACGTTTCTATAAGATGAATGCAGAACTGCTTTGAATGTTTAATTCTTTGTAGGAACTTCAGTAAAGAACTATGAGTTCTCTCTATCATTTCTGTTTCCTTGGTTGATTTTTACATGGGCATGAGTGACTTAATATGTAACTTTTGCTGTCCTGGAACTTGTTGCATTGACCATGATGGCATCAAGCTCAAGGACATACAGCTGCCTGTGCCTCTGAGATTAAAGACATGAGCAAAAACACGAGGTTGTCCAGCATTTATGTAGTTACTAATTGTTTATACAATTTGTTTAATGTGTGCTCAGTGCTGTTGGTCTGTTTCCCTCTCCATCTCCCTCTCAATTGGCGTTTCTCTTGCAAAGCTATATCCTATTCAGTGGGTTCAGAAGTAACACATGCAATACTCATAACACAATTTCCTTTTAAAATGACAGTGCGTTTAGATTATAACTTCTGTGTCCAAGAAATAAATGATGGTAGCACCAGAAATATATGATTATATTGTCTAGGAAGCATACCCTTATTTAAATGATGTCAGTATCATGCTTTGTGTTGTACACATATTTTAGGATGCAATGAATTTTGATGACGTGCACGTCAACTTCACTAAAGACGAGTGGGAAATGCTGGATCCTTCCCAGAAGAATCTCTACAAAGATGTGATGCTGGAGACCTACTGGAACCTCACTGCTATAGGTAAGACTGTGAATTTTCTTTTGTTTTTCAAAATAAGGGGACAAATATTTCTTGACTATTGATGATACTCTGTTATTTGAATTGGGTACATGGAAGATAGAGTAAAATAAAGTAGATTCAGTGCTGTGAAAAACCACAGTAAGTTGACTTTTGCCTAATTTCCAATACTATATCATTCATTTTCTCATACTGTGTTTTAGGGTACAATTGGGAAGACCACCATATGGAAACAGAATTTCAAAATTCTAGAAGGTACAAAAGGTAATGTTAATTTGCAAACTGAAACATATGTGCCTCTGAGGCAATTTTAATATATCCTGGAAACTGTAAAGTAAAGAAGTATGTCAAATATCAGTCCTTTAAGTATAGCTATGATTAAAATATTCTCACAAAGCCATGGGCCTTAATGTCAGTTATCTGATTTGTGTTTGCAAGGCATTCCACTAAGGATGGAGACATAGAAACAATTCCTTAAGAGATGACTTTATTTGATTGGTAACTCCATTAGAGCTATGCTGTGGAACTACCAATCTGATCAGTCTCATAATATTTAGATGATGCACATTGAATAGTGATAAACATATATCCAAAGCCATGCAATAAGTAAATAGTCTGAGATAAATTCAGTGATACTCATATTTTTGTAGTGACATTGTTAAGTTTACTGAGAGGTCAGTTTATGAGAGTCAAGAATGTTGCTGTGGAGAAACCTCAATGCACATACAGTATGTCTAGAAGAAACAAAAACTCAAATGGTGTTAAATCAATGCAGAAAGCTTTCATTTCTTCTTTTTATGTGTATATCAAGTGTCAGAAAAAAAAAACTATGTGGGCATAGGAATATTTAAAGGAGGAACATCCCTATCTTTATTCCAGAACAGTGAGAAGATATGTAGTATTTTGCCTTTGAAAGATTTTCTAAATATAGTAGAAGTTTGTAATTAATTGGTTTTCTGACCTTACAGGGAACATCAACATAGTCACACTGCAGAATATCCCCTTGGGTACTAGAAGAGTGTAAATTTTTGTTTTTCCAGGTTCACAGTGCTAATGTGGGATGATTCACACTACAGAAAATTTATGAATATAATCAGTGTTATAAAGGTCTCCTTTTTTGCATTTTCCTTCAGATACATGAAATATATCGTATAGAAATCTCATAGAGACAAAGGATGTTATACCTGTGAGCCATGTAGTAAATATTCCTGTCATCACAGGTGTTTTCAAAGAGGCATCAAGCCAGAGTTGGGGAGAACACTATGAACATATGAAGTGGTAAATTCTTAAGATATGGTTCTTCTTTATTATTAAACCAAACTGTAAAATTAATTCATATTCATTAAATGATTGATCAGGATAATGAAAGTGGTAAAGCTTTCACTGGTGCCAATTATCATTGCAGGCATGTAAGAAGTCATAGCAGGAAGAAACCATATGAATGTATTCAGTGTGGTAAAGCCTTTGCAAGTCCCAGTCATCTCCAATGTCATAAAAGAACACATACGGGAGAGAAGCCTTATGAATGTAATCATTGTGATAAAGCCTTTGCAACATCCAGTACTCTCAAAAGTCATAAAAGAACACATACTGGAGAGAAACCTTATGAATGTAATCAGTGTCGTAAAGCCTTTTCACAACAGACTCATCTCCAACGTCATAAAAGAAACACATACTGGAGAGAAACCTTATGAATGTAATCAATGTGGTAAAGCCTTTGCAATACAGAGTTATCTTCAAAAACATAAAAGAACACACACTGGAGAGAAACCTTATGAATGTAATCAATGTGGTAAAGCCTTTTCACAACAGAGTAATCTCCAATGTCATAAAAGAACACATACTGGAGAGAAACCTTATGAATGTAATCAGTGTGGTAAAGCTTTTTCACAAAGTAATAGTCTCCAATGTCATAAAATAGCACATACTGGAGAGAAATGTTATGAATGTAATCAATGTGGTAAAGTCTTTTCACAACAGAGTAATCTCCAATGTCATAAAAGAACACATACTGGAGAGAAACCTTATGAATGTAATCAATGTGGTAAAGTCTTTTCACAATGGAATAGTCTCCAATGTCATAAAAGAACACATACTGGAGAGAAATGTTATGAATGTAATCAATGTGGTAAAGCCTTTTCACGTCACAGTGATCTCCAACGTCATATAAGAACACATACTGGAGAGAAACCTTATGAATGTATTCAGTGTGGTAAAGCCTTTGCAAGATCCAGTACTCTCAAATGTCATAAGAGAACACATACTGGAGAGAAACCTCATGCATGTACTCAATGTGGTAAAGCATTTTCACAACAGCGTTCTCTACAATGTCATAAAAGGAAACATAGTGCAAATAACCCTTAAGAATGTAATTAACGTGATAAAGCCTACTTACAAGGGAGATGTCTCCAAAACTGTAGAAGACCACATACTGGAGAGAAATCTTATTAATATAATCCATGTGACAAAAGGCTTTTTACAAAGTTATTTTCTGCAAAAGTATAAAAGAGCCCATGTTGGAGAAGAACTATGAATGTAATTGTACTGGCTGGTTTTGTGTGGAACTTGACACGGGCTCGAGTTATCACAGAGAAAGGAGCTCCATTTGAGGAAATGCCTCCATGAGATTCAGCTGTGTGGCATTTTCTGTTTTAGTGATAAGTTGCGAGTGCCCACTGTGGGTCATATCATCCTTGGGATGGTAGTCTTGGGTTCTATGGGACTTTGTTATTTTCCAAGAACTACAACTTCAGAATTCCAGGAAGTTACCTGTTGCCTGGGCAGGTGAGTCATATTGGTTAATTTTGGGCATTAGACAACCTTGATCTGTTGTCCTCATATTCTCTTTGCCTCTATCCATTGTTCCTCTAGTAAGTAGTGTGATGTCAAGCCAGGGGAATCAAACCAGTAAATAACATCCTTCCATGGCCTCTGCCTCAGCTTTTACTTTTTGACCTGATTAGTTCCAGTCCTGACAACCTTTGGTGAGGAACAGCAACATGGAAGTGTAAGTTCAATAAACCCTTTCCTCCCCAACTTCCTTATAGTTCATGATGGTTTGTACAAGAATAGGAACCCTGACTAAGACAGCAAGCAATGTGCTAAAGCCTTTGTATATCCCACTACTTTCCAAAACATAAAAGACTCATACTGCAAAGAAACCTCATGAATGTAAACAATGAGTTAAACACTTTTCACAACCTTGTAGTCTTTATTATTATAAAAGAGCATATATCGGGGAGAAGCCTTTGAGTAACATCATTCTTTACACACACAAAAAAATCACTCTGGCCAGGTGGTGGTAGCACACACCTTTAATCCCAGCACTTGAGAGGCAGAGGCAGGCAAATTTCTGAGTTCGAGAGTTTGAGGCTAGCCTGGTCTACAGAGTGAGTTCCAGGACAGCCAGGGCTACACAGAGAAACCCTGTCTCGAAAAACCAAAAAAAAAAAAAAAATCACTCTGGAAAGAACCCCTGTTATTGTAATCACTGTGGTAAAACCTTGTGAATTCACTGTCATCTGCAGATACATAATAGAAAACATTCAAGAGAGCAAACCTATTAAGGTAATCAGTGTATTAAGCCCTTGCAAGTTACAGTTATTCCCCAATATGTAAAACAACACATACTCTAGAGAAACTACATGAATGTCATGAATGAGGTAAAGCCTTCTAGGACACAGTCATTTTTTAATACACAAAAGAAAATGTGCAGGAGAGAAGCCTCATGAATTTAATCAATGTGAAAAAGCCTTTGTATATCACAGTTGTCTCCAGATACATGAAGGACCACATAGTGGAGAGAGGCCTTATGAGTGTAATGAATTTGGCAAAGCCTTTGCATGTCACTGTAACCTCTATGTACTTCAAGGAACACACACTTTAGAGAAACCTTATGAATGAAATGAACATGGAAAATCCTGTGCATATGACTATAGTTTCCAAAGACATAGAAGAACACATATTGAACAGAAACCTTGTGAATGTACTCAAGTTGGAAAATCCTTTACATGCCACAGTAGTCTCTGAATACAAAAATGAACACATACTAGAGAGAAACCTACTGAAAATAATCAGAGTATTAAGCCTCTACATGTCCTAATCATATTTAAATGCCTGAAAGAATTCATAGTAGAAGTAAACTGCTATGATTTGAATATGCTTGGACCAAAGAAGTGGTAATATTAGAATGTTTGGCCTTGTAGAAGTAGATGGTACTGTTGTGAAGGAAGTGAATTCCTATGAT
>NW_021616245.1:0-2227 GCF_004785775.1 Grammomys surdaster
AGAGGGCACAGAGACAGTATCCAAATTAATAAAATCAGAACTGAAAAGGGAGACATAACAACAGAAACTGAAGAAATTCAAAAAATCATCAGATCCTACTACAAAGGCCTATACTCAACAAAACTGGAAAACCTGGATGAAATGGACAATTTCCTAGACAGATACCAGGTACCGAAGTTAAACCAGGAGCAGATAAACCATCTAAATAGTCCCATAACCCCTCAGGAAATAGCAGCAGTCATCAAAAGCCTCCCCACTAAAAAAAGCCCAGGACCAGATGGTTTTAGTGCTGAATTCTATCAGACCTTCAAGGAAGACCTAATACCAATTCTCTTCAAACTATTCCACAAAATAGAGACAGAAGGAACACTACCCAATTCGTTCTATGAAGCTACAATTACACTCATACCCAAACCCCACAAGGACCCGACAAAGAAAGAGAACTTCAGACCAATCTCCCTTATGAACATCGATGCAAAAATACTCAATAAAATTCTAGCAAACCGAATCCAAGACCACATCAAAACAATCATCCATCATGATCAAGTAGGTTTTATCCCAGGAATGCAGGGATGGTTCAATATTCGGAAATCCATCAATGTAATCCACTATATAAACAAACTCAAAGAAAAAAACCACATGATCATCTCACTAGATGCTGAGAAAGCATTTGACAAAATTCAACATCCCTTCATGATAAAAGTCTTGGAAAGATCAGGAATTCAAGGCCCCTACCTAAACATAGTAAAAGCAATTTACAGCAAACCAGTAGCCAACATCAAGCTAAATGGAGAGAAACTTGAAGCAATCCCACTAAGATCAGGGACTAGACAAGGCTGCCCACTCTCCCCCTACCTATTCAATATAGTACTGGAAGTCTTAGCCAGAGCAATTAGACAACAAAAAGAAGTCAAAGGGATACAAATAGGAAAGGAAGAAGTCAAAATATCGCTATTTGCAGATGATATGATAGTATACTTAAGTGACCCCCAAACTTCCACCAGAGAACTCCTAAACCTGATAAACAACTTCAGCAAAGTGGCTGGTTATAAAATCAACTCAAACAAATCAGTAGCCTTCCTCTACATGAAAGATAAACAGACTGAAAAAGAAATTAGGGAAATGACACCTTTCACAATAGTTGCAAATAATATAAAATACCTTGGTGTGAATCTAACCAAGCAAGTGAAAGACCTGTATGACAAGAACTTCAAGTCTCTGAAGAAAGAAATTGAAGAAGATCTCAGAAGATGGAAAGATCTCCCATGCTCATGGATTGGCAGGATTAATATAATAAAAATGGCCATCTTGCCAAAAGCAATCTACAGATTCAATGCAATCCCCATTAAAATCCCAACTCAATTCTTCACAGAGTTAGAAAAGGAAATTCTCAAATTCATATGGAATAACAAAAAACCCAGGATAGCGAAAACTATTCTCAACAATAAAAGAACTTCTGGAGGAATCACCATCCCTGACCTCAAGCTGTACTACAGAGCAATAGTGATAAAAACTACCTGGTATTGGTACAGAGACAGGCAGGAAGATCAATGGAATAGAATTGAAGACCCAGAAATGAACCCACACTCCTATGGTCACTTGATCTTTGACAAAGGAGCTAAAACTGTCCAGTGGAAAAAGGACAGCATTTTCAACAAATGGTGCTGGTTCAACTGGAAGACAACATGTAGAAGAATGAAAATTGATCCATTCTTATCCCCTTGTACAAAGCTCAAGTCTATGTGGATAAAGGACCTCCACATAAAACCAGATACACTGAAACTAATAGAAGAGAAGGTGGGGAAAAGCCTCGAATACTTGGGCACAGGGGAAAAGTTCCTGAACAGAACTCCAATGGCATATGCTCTAAGATCGAGAATTGACAAATGGGACTTCATAAAATTGCAAAGTTTCTGTAAGGCAAAGGACACTGTCAATAGGACAAAACGACAACCAACAAATTGGGAAAAGATCTTTACCAATCCTACATCTGTTAGAGGGCTAATATCCAATATATACAAAGAACTCAAGAAATTAGACTCCAGACAACCAAATAAACCTATTAAAAAATGGGGTATAGAGCTTAACAAAGAATTTTCAACTGAGGAAACTTGAATGGCCAAGAAGCACCTAAAGAAATGTTCAGTATCCTTAGTCATCAGGGAAATGCAAATCAAAACAACTCTGAGATTCCATCTCACACCAGTCAGAATGGCTAAGACTAAAA
>NW_021616246.1:0-3370 GCF_004785775.1 Grammomys surdaster
ATGTTGGCTACTGGTTTGCTGTAAATTGCTTTTACTATGTTTAGGTATGGGCCTTGAATTCCTGATCTTTCCAAGACTTTTATCATGAAGGGATGTTGAATTTTATCAAATGCTTTCTCAGCATCTAGTTAGATGATCATGTGGTTTTTTTCTTTGAGTTTGTTTATATAGTGGATTACATTGATGGATTTCCGAATATTGAACCATCCCTGCTTTCCTGGGATAAAACCTACTTGATCATGATGGATGATTGTTTTGATGTGTTCTTGGATTCGGTTTGCTAGAATTTTATTGAGTATTTTTTTTTTTTGAAGCTAGAGAGAAATTTATTAGCACTTAAAAGGAAATCCCAGGGCAGGCAAGTTGCAAATCTCACAGCTGTCAAGAAGGAAGGAGAAAATGAAGAAACAAAGGAATGAATGAAGGAAAGAAATGGAGATATGAAGAAACAAAAGCCATGTTGCTTGAGATAAGCAATTAAAATGTCATAGTTACTTA
Organism: Grammomys surdaster; assembly: GCF_004785775.1. Classification (NCBI taxonomy): domain Eukaryota; kingdom Metazoa; phylum Chordata; class Mammalia; order Rodentia; family Muridae; genus Grammomys; species Grammomys surdaster. The sequence continues at coordinate 499 of NW_021616246.1, forward strand.
CTGAGTTTAAATGTCTACTTAGGCTCTGGCCAGCATCCAAAAGAAAAAGACTAGAAGAAGAAAAATAAACAGTTACACCTTTCTGAATCGGAAGTAAAAAAGGTGGCCTACTCAACCCAGTCTCATGGAGGGCTAGGCTTGGCTCCAGGGACTACACTAGTGAACAAGAATTCTTGGAAGGAAATGTACATTATCTTAAGGAAAAAAGCCTTCTTGGGGTTAGTCCCTAGCTGAGTTCTTAACCAGCCCTACTAGACTAACCCTTAAGGGAGGAAAGTAGGGCATGTCTCTACCCACAAGTAGATTGCATTCTCACAGTACCACCCTACTGTCTTTGTATGCCTGCCATATGTAATTTAACATTAATCTCCAGCTCTATGTTGTTATAATAATAGATTTCTTCCTTCTTGCAATTGAATACTTTTCCTCTGTTTCAGAAAAGCCTGACAGAACTCAGAAAAGTGCTGTGCTCATGATTTTAGTTTATCATAGACAAGGATACACATTAGAGCTGGTGGAAAGGACACAGAGAAAGTTCTGTGAGGTTTTTAAGGTGCACAATCCTTTCAAACACCAATCTTCAAACATGTGAACCTCACACTGAGTATTGAGTTTCTACTTAGACTTCCTTGCATAGCTTTATAGCTGAACTTAATCTCTATCCTCCTTCACTAAAGAATTAAGCTACTGTCAACAGTCCAATTTGATTATATACAGTCCAAGAAAGATTATATGATTAGATTTATTGAGTATTTTTGCATCGATGTTCATAAGGGAGATTGGTCTGAAGTTCTCTTTCTTTGTTGGGTCTTTGTGGGGTTTGGGTATGAGTGTAATTGTAGCTTCATAGAACGAATTGGGTAGTGTTCCTTCTGTTTCTATTTTGTGGAATAGTTTGAAGAGAATTGGTATTAGGTCTTCCTTGAAGGTCTGATAAAATTCAGCACTAAAACCATCTGGTCCTGGGCTTTTTTTAGTGGGGAGACTTTTAATGACTGCTGCTGTTTCCCTAGGGGTTATGGGACTATTTAGATGGTTTATCTGCTCCTGGTTTAACTTTGGGACCTGGTATCTGTCTAGGAAATTGTCCATTTCTTCCAGGTTTTCCAGTTTTGTTGAGTATAGGCCTTTGTAGTAGGATCTGATGATTTTTTGAATTTCTTCAGTTTCTGTTGTTATGTCTCCCTTTTCAGTTCTGATTTTATTAATTTGGATACTGTCTCTGTGCCCTCTGGTTAATCTCGCTAACGGTTTATCTATCTTATTGATTTTCTCAAAAAACCAACTCCTGGTTTTATTGATATTTTGTATTGTTCTTTCTGTTTCTATTTGGTTGATTTCAGCCCTGAGTTTGATTACTTTCTGCCTTCTACTCCTCCTGGGTGTATTTGCTTCTTTTTGTTCTAGAGATTTTAGTTGTGCAGTCAAGTTGTTAGTGCGTGCTCTTTCCAGTTTCTTTTTGTAGGCACTTAGAGCTATGAGCTTTCCTCTTAGCACTGCCTTCATGGAGTCCCACAAGTTTTGGTATGATGTGTCCTCATTTTCATTGAATTCTAAAAAGTCTTTTATTTCTTTCTTTATTTCTTCCTTGAGCAAGTCATCATTGAGTAGAGAGTTGTTCAGTTTCCATGTGCACGTGGGTTTTCCATTGGTTTTGTCATTATTAAAGACCAGTCTTATTCCGTGGTGATCTGATAAGATGCAAGGGATTATTTCAATCTTTTTGTATCTGTAGAGGGTTGTTTTGTGACCAATTATATGGTCTATTTTGGAGAAGGTACCATGAGGTGCTGAGAAAAAGGTATATTCTTTTGTTTTAGGATGAAATGTTCTATAGATGTCTGTTAAGTCCATTTGGTTCATAACTTCTGTTATTGTCAAAGTGTCTCGGTTTAGTTTCTGTTTCCATGATCTGTCCATTGCTGAGAGTGGGGTGTTGAAATCCCCCACTATTATTGTATGAGGTGTAATATGAGTTTTGAGCTTTAGTAAAGTTTCTTTTATGTATGTAGGTGCCCTTGCATTTGGAGCATAGATGTTCAGAATTGAGAGTTCACCTTGGTAGATTTTTCCTTTGATGAGTATGAAGTGTCCTTCCTTATCTTTTTTGATTAATTTTGGATGAAAGTCGATTTTATTTGATATTAGAATGGCTACTCCAGCTTGTTTCTTGGGACCATTGGCTTGGAAAATTGTTTTCCACCCTTTTATTCTGAGGTAGTGTCTGTCTTTGTCACTGAGGTGTGCTTCTTGTATGCAGCAAAATTCTGGGTCTTGTTTGTGATCCAGTCTGATAGTCTGCGTCTTTTTATTGGGGAATTGAGACCATTGATGTTAAGAGATATTAAGGAAAAATGATTGTTGCTTCCTGTTATTTTTGTTATTAGGGGTAGAATTATGTTTGTATAGTTATCTCCTTTTGGGGTTGTTGGAAGATTACTTCCTTGCTTTTTCTAGGTTGTAGTTTCCCTCCTTGTGTTGGTGTTTTCCATCAATTATCCTTTGAAGTGCTGGGTTTGTGGAAAGATATCGTGCAAATTTGGTTTTGTCATGGAATATCTTGGTTTCACCATCTATATTGATTGAGAGTTTTGCTGGGTATAGTAATCTGGGCTGGCAATTGTGTTCTCTTAGGGTCTGTATGATGTCCGTCCAGGCTCTTCTGGCTTTTATAGTCTCTGGTGAAAAGTCTGGTGTAATTCTTATAGGTCTGCCTTTGTATGTTACTTGACCTTTTCCCCTTACTGCTTTTAGTATTTTTTCTTTGTTTTGTGCATCTGATGTTTTGATTATTATGTGACGGGAGGTATTTCTTTTCTGGTCTGGTCTATTTGGTGTTCTGTAGGCTTCTTGTATGTTTATGGGCATCTTG
>NW_021616247.1:0-3036 GCF_004785775.1 Grammomys surdaster
TGCAACCACTTTGGAAATCAGTCTGGCGGTTCCTCAGAAAATTGGACGTAACTTAGTTTCTTGGTCTTTGCTAGATAGTGAAATGATATTACAGTGATTGTGGGCGTCACAGCATAATTTTGGAGATAAACTAGATGGACATTAGATAATCCATGTCAAGCACTGTTTCTATGTCACCTGTGGGATTAAAGAGCTGTAGAAAGGAATCACATGTTCTAAGTCTGCCACAGACTACAATGGCTTGTGTTTTACCAGTAGGAATACATGCCAGAAACAAATGACTTATGCCAGTAGTGCAGAAATCACAGCATAAATTTAAAATTGGATTATATGCTTACAGAGATTTTTCCCAACATATTTTGATATGTATATAGACTGAGATCTGAAAAATAATAGAACTTTAAAATTCAGCCCACATAATTCTTCCTGTTCAATTTCCTGATTTAATATTCAATCCAAAGTAATACTTGACAGTAGAGTTCAAAATTTAGGTAACGTCACTGTGCTTCCTGTGACATGTATATTTCCACTCCTTAAATTTTGGACTATGTGAAGCACAGAAGGAAAACTAACCTTATCTGTAAAGTGTGTGTGTGTGTGTGTGTGTGTGTGTGTGTGTGCATGTACACATGTGTGTCTGTGTCCGTCTGTCTGTCTTCTGTAAATGGTTGACCTATGAGGTAAGATAAGTAAGCTGAAATGTTGCCACACTTACATTTGTGGTTCATCCACTTCTTTATTTTTCCTCAAATATATTGCTAAGGAGAGAATATAGTTGTGCAGTGTAGATCTGATAACTATGCATGCAACAAAATGATCTCTGTCAGAATGTTACAATGTTAAAAGTTTAAGGGGTATTTGGTCCAAATTTAGTATTTATATTTAAATGTATGGGAACTTAAACAGTGTGAATATTTTTCTTGTTTCCTCTGTGATCCTTACCAAGCATCTTATTTGTAACATATTGGAAATGGTACCTATGTCAAATTGGTAAATAAATCTCAACATCCAGACAACTTAAAGAATGCTCTTGCCATAAGAGTACAATTTGTAATTATGTCACAAAAACCTCCATAACAGGTTGACAATTCTTCATTTAAAAATACTTGACACCAGAAGTATTTTGGATGTCAGATTTTTCTGGTATTTAAAATATTTGTATATGTTTAATAAGATTCCTTGGGTATGGGCCTAAATAATAAACATGAAATATATTTTAGGTTCCATATATACTTTCTATATATAGCCTGAAAGTAATGTTATACAGAACTTTTCCTTGGTGTTATTGTATTGGTATTATCCTGATTTTGAAGCATGTTGAATTTCAAATTTTAACCTCTAGTAGATTGGCTACCAAACTTTCTCCTACTGTGACCCTTTAATATAGTTCCTTATGTCGTGGTGACTGACAACCATAAAATTATGTCATTGCTACTTCATAACTGTAATTTTGCTATTGTAATAAATCATAATGTAGATATCTGATATGTAGGGTATTTAATATGTGACCCCTGTGGGGTAGAAACCCACAGGCTGAGATCCACTGCTCGAGTAGATCAAATTTTATTAAGGATACCATTAAGTTGGGAACAATTAAATTTCATCTGTTTATAATTAATATTTTTTTTAAAATTTTTTTATTGGATATTTTATTTACATTTCATATGTTGTCACCTTACCCCATCCCCCACCCATCTGGGAAGCCCCTATCCCCTTACCCCTCCTCCTTCTTCTCTGTGGATGTAACCCCTACCTACCCCCCCACTCCCATTTCCCCACCCTCAAAATTCCCACTCCCTGGGGCGTCCAGGCTTCATGAGCTCAAGGATCTCTTCTTCCACCTATGCCCAGCAGGGCCCTCCACTCTTACATATTCAGCTGAAGCCCTGGATCCCTCCCTAAGTGCTCCCAGACTGGTGGTTTAGACCCTGGGAGCTGTGGTTGGTTGGTATTGTTGCTCTCCTCATGGTGCCACAAACGCTTTCAGCTCCTTCAGTCCTCACTCTAACTCCTCCATTGAGAACCCCATGATCAGTTCAATGGCTAGTTGTGAGCATCTGCCTCTGAATATGTCAGACTCTTGAAGGCCTCTGAGGAGACATCCATATCAGGCTCTTATCAGCATGCACTTCCTGACTTCCACATCAGCATCTACCTTTGGTGACTGCACATGGGATGGATACTCAGATGGAAAGGTCTTCAAACGGCCCCTCCTTCAGTTTCTCTCCCTCACTTTGTCTCCATATTTGCTCCCTTGAGTACTTTGTTGCTCTTTCTAAGAAGAACTGAATCACCCCCACTTGGTCTTCCTCATAAGCTTCATGTAGCCTGCGAGTTGCATCTTGGGCATTTCAAGGTTCTAGGCTAATATCCAATAATCAGTGAGTGAATACCATGTGTGTTCTTTTGTGATTGGCTTACTTCACTCAGGATGATAATTTCTAGTTCCATCCATTTACCTAGGAAACTCTCGAATTCATTGTTTTTAATAGCTGAGTAATACTCCATTGTGTAATATACCACATTTTTTGAATCCATTCCTCAGTTGAAGGACATCTGGGTTTTTTCCAGCTCCTGGCTATTATAAATAAGGCTGCTATGAACATAGTTGAGCTTATGTCCTTGTTATATGTTTGAGCATCTTCTGGGTATATGCCTAGGAGTGGTATAGCTGGATCCTCAGGTAATGCTAGTCCAATTTTCTGAGGAACTGCCACACTGATTTCCAAAGTGGTTGCACCATCTTGCAGTCCCACCAGCAATGGAGGAATGTTCCTCTTTCTCCACACCCTCGCCAGCATCTACTATCACCTGAGTTTTTCATCTTAGCCATTCTGACTGGTGTAAGATGGAATCTCAGGGTTGTTTTGATTTGCATTTCCCTGATGACTAAGGACACTGAACATTTCTTTAGGTGCTTCTTGGCCATTCGAGTTTCTTCCGTTGAAAATTCTTTGTTAAGCTCTATACCCCACTTTTTAATAGGGCTATTTGGTTGTCTGGAGTCTAATTTCTTGAGTTCTTTGTATATATTGG
>NW_021616248.1:0-2597 GCF_004785775.1 Grammomys surdaster
TTAACCTGATTTAAAGCAACCAAACTGCCAGAAACGAATTTCCTACAAACAAATACATGGACAGACCTATCACAATGATAACCCAGTCTCTGGTACCCATTTCCATGTTAGTTAATGATTCATCACAGTGAAGAGACCCCATCAGTAAGACAAATCTTATTGAAGATGACAGTCAATTTGGGCTGACTTACAACTTTAAGATTCCTTCTATTAACATGATGGCAGAAATTGAGACACCATTCAGGATGACATAGTGCTAAATTTGCCAAGGAAGACAGGTTTTTCTCTTCCACATGCTGCCAGGAGAATGATTTTAACCAAGCTGGCCTGTCTTGAGTTTTTCATGAATCCTCCACTGTGAAATTCTTCCTATGACAAAGCGACCGCATCCTCAGTAAGGCCACAAATCTGATTAGTGCTAAATTCATGTAGGCCAAGCATAGTGAAACAATCAAAACCATTACCTGGCACTAATTTGTCTCTGCAAAAAAAAAAAAAAAACAAATGGGATTATGGGGGCTATATCAAGCCTAAGGATGTTAGAAACTAACCAATGCCAAAATACCCATAGTCTAGTCCAGACTCAACAAAGCTCAGAATCCTAAATGTCCTTTTCTCTTCCTGAACTCTCTAAAATTCATTCCAGCATCAAATAAAAGCTTAACATATGATCACATATGTACAACATCATAGGGTTTATTGAAACACTCCAAAACTTCACAGTGATGATACTCCTTCAAATGAAGCCAAAAATCCAACTGCAAAAATTTCAATTCCTGCATTGACTTTACTGATGTCCAACACTTTTCATGTTTCCAAACTATAATCCACTTGTGCTGTATAAAAGAAACTGTCACCTTTCTCTTGTGCTCGTTCCAAAACCTGATAGCTGCTTTCCTCAACAGGCATCCCACAGGGTTCACTGAGGATCATATGGGATCTTACAAAAAGAGCTTGGGTTTCACCTTAAAACTCTAGGTTCTGTGTGACCATAAGCACCTGCCAATAGTACTACCTGTTGCTGCTCTTCCTAATGGTCATCCCATTTTATTGGACTCTCAAATACACCCAGTTCTTCTGCTTCCACCAGGCAGCACTTTCACCATGAGCCTCTCCTAGGCAGTCTTCAAGGTACCAATCCTCAACTTCATTGTATAACAACTTTCAATCCTTGGACTTCAACAGACACTGAAGCAGCAATTTCCCCAATGGCCGTACCTAGCCACTCACAGTACCAGGCCTCAAATGCTCTTCAGGATCCCTTCATTCCTTCAGTACCACCTGGAAGATTCTTACAAATTATCTGGCTGCCTTCTGGAGGGCTATCCAAGTAAACGCTACTTTCTGGATTCTAAAGCCATAGCAACCTGCCCAAAACTTCCAAGTTCTATCAGTTGCTGGTGCTGGAACACGGCCCCTAGTTCAATGGAATTTATAGCAGCAACCTAGCCTCAATGGGTTGCTCACTGCCTAAGTATTGCTGTAATGGAACATGATCTGTAGACTAACCTTGAACCTAGAGATGTGCTTGTATCACACACTTGATTTGTGCACCACCGTGGTTGGAAATAATCTTTTCTTTACCTTTACCAAATAAAGAAAACTATTCTTTGCTTTCTTTGTTCTAGGTTGGTCTTGAACTCAGAAATTACCTTGCCTCTCTCTCTTGGGATTAAAGATATATACTATCATTCATAAACACAAAAATTTTCAGAGCCAGTATTCTCAAGATCACTATCCAAAGTTACTCTAATACCATGGCATTATTTGTACCAAAACCCTATGTTTTCTAGCCCATGATGTGGATCACTGATTTTTCTCCCATTTATGGATTTTACTTCACAACATATGTAGTCATATTGACAACTGACAGCAGCCATCCTCGTCCATCTCTTGGGCATTTGGTTCAGAATCATATCTTCTTTTGTCCAAATGAAAAAAAAATAACTGCAGCATTAAAACGCATATAATATAAACCATCCCTTTCTCAACTGGAAATCTACAAAGAGAATCCCTATCTGGGAAGGATATTTCACCCTGGTCAATTCTCAGTTACTTCAGTTTAGTATCTTTGGATACATGATTTAACACTATTCTACTTCCTGATGCCCTGTTTTGAACACAATATTTGAAACACTCCATTTTGGGCTTTATGTTTCCCATTTTACTCTGCTTCTTGAAATGTTTCCCATAATTGTGAACAACAGAATAAAGTCTAATCTAGGTCTCTTTGAGGCTCCACTTATTAATGGTATTAACCCGCCTATTTAATGTTAATCTTAGCACCACTCTCTGCCCTCCTGCTAATACTTCAGCATATTAAGCTACTTTAAAGCATCCAAACTGCCAGAATCGAATTTCCTACAAACAAAAACATGGACAGACCTATCACAATGATAATCCAGTCTCTGGTACCCATTTCTATGTTAGTTAAGGATTCATCACAGTGAAGAGACCCCATAAGTAACACAACTCTTATTGAGGATGACAGTCAATTTGGGCTGCTTTACAACTTAAAGATTCCTTCTATTAACAGAATGGCAGAAATTTGGACACCATTCAGGATGACATAGTGCTAAAGCACCAAGGATGGCAAG
>NW_021616249.1:0-3947 GCF_004785775.1 Grammomys surdaster
TAAAGCAGAACCACTTGTACCTTCAGGCCATGTGTCTTTCATTGTTTTATATGGAATGTCCAAGTAAGTTGCTAGATTCCAGCAGAAAAGCACTATAGAACATATGGAACAAACCTACTGCAAAGACACCCGAAATGCAGCACATACTTACTTCCAGAGATAAAGGCAAGTACAACAGAGCTGAAAACACCTAAATCATGTTACATGTTTCATTTCACTTAGAAAGTGTGTTTGCTTAAAGCAGAAACACTTGTACCATCCGGCCATGTATCTTTCAATGTTCCATACGGAATGTCCAAGAAAGTTGCTTGATTCCAGCAGAAAAGCACTATGGAACATACTGAACAAACCTAGTGTAAAGATACGCGAAATGCAAGAGATTCTTACTTCCAGACCTATAGGAAAGTACATCACAGCTGAAACACCTAAACCATGTTACCTGTGACATTTTAGTTAAAAAGTGTGTTTGGATTAAAGCAGAACCACTTGTATCATCTGACCATGTATCTTTCTGTCTTTCATATGGAATATCCAAGTAAGTTGCTAGATTCCAGCAGAAAAGCCTTAAGAACTTACTGAACAAACCTCCTGTAGAGATTCAAGAAATGCATTACATTCTTACTCCCAGAGAGAAAGAGTAGTACAAGAGAGCTGAAAACACCTAAATCATGTTACCAGTGACATTTCACTTAGGAAGTGTGTTTGGTTTAAGCAGAAACACTTGTACCATCCGGCCATGTATCTTTCTTTGTTTCATATGGAATATCCAAGTAAGTTGCTAGATTCCTCCAGAACAGCATTATAGAACATACTGAACAAACCTACAGTAAAGATAAGCGAAATGCAGCACATTCTTACTTCCAGAGATAACCTCAAGTACAACAGAGCTGAAAACACCTAAATCATGTTACTTGTGTCATTTCACATAGAAAGTGTGTTTGGTTTAAAGCAGAAACACTTGTACCTTCCGGCCATGTTTCTTTCATTGTTATATATGCAATGTCCAAATAAGTTGCTGGATTCCAGAAGAAAAGCATTATAGAACGTACTGACAAACCTACTGTAAAGATACCCGAAATGCAGCACATTGTTACTTCCAGACCTATAGGCAAGTACATCACAGTTGAAAACACCTAAATCATGTCACGTCTGACATTTTCGTTAAGAAGTGTGTTTGGTTTAAAGCAGAAACACTTGTACCATCCGGCCATGTATCTTTCCTTGTTTCATATGGAATATATAAGTAAGTTGCTAGATTCCAGCAGAAAATCACTATAGAACATATTGCACAAACATAATGTAAAGATATTCGAATTTTAGTGTATTCTTACTTCCAGAGCTAAAGCCAAGTACAAGAGAGCTGAAAACACCTAAATCATGTTACCAGTGACATTTCACTTAGGAAGTGTGTTTGGTTTAAGCAGAAACACTTGTACCATCCGGCCATGTATCTTTCTTTGTTTCATATGGAATATCCAAGTAAGTTGCTAGGTTCCTCCAGAACAGCATTATAGAACATACTGAACAAACCTACAGTAAAGATACGCGAAATGCAGCACATTCTTACTTCCAGAGATAACCTCAAGTACAACAGTGCTGAAAACACCTAAATCATGTTTCTTGTGTCATTTCACATAGAAAGTGTGTTTGGTTTAAAGCAGAAACACTTGTACCTTCCGGCCATGTATCTTTCATTGTTACATATGGAATGTCCAAGTAAGTTGCTCGATTCCAGAAGAAAAGCATTACAGAACGTACTGAATAAACCTACTGTAAATGTACCCGCAATGCAGCACATTCTTACAACCAGACATATAGACAAGTACAACACAGCTGAAAACACCTAAATCATGTTACCTGTGACATTTTAGTTACGAAGTGTGTTTGGTTTAAAGCAGAAACACTTGTACCATCCGGCTATGTATCTTTCATTGTTTTATATGGAATGTCCAAGTAAGTTGCTAGATTCCAGCAGAAAAGCACTATAGAACATACAGAACAAACCTACTGTAAAGATAGGCGAAATGCAGCACATTCTTACTTCCAGACCTATAGGCAAGTACATCACAGCTGAAAACACCTAAATCATGTTACCTGTGACATTTTAGTTAAGAAGTGTGTTTGGTTTAAAGCAGAAACACTTGTAACTTCCGGCAATATGTCTTTCATTGTTTTATATGGAATGACCAAGTACGTTGTCGATTCCAGCAGAAAAGCACTATAGAACATATTGAACAAACCTACTGCAAAGACACCCAAAATGCAGCACATTCTTACTTCCAGAGATAAAGGCAAGTACAAGAGAGCTGAAAACACCTAAATCATGTTACATGTTTCATTTCACTTAGAAAGTGTGTTTGCTTAAAGCAGAAACACTTGTACCATCCGGCCATGTATCTTTCAATGTTACATATGGAATGTCCAAGAATGTTGCTTGATTCCAGCAGAAAAGCACTATGGAACATACTGAACAAACCTATTGTAAATATGTGAAATGCAAGACATTCTTACTTCCAGACGTATAGGCAAGTACATCACAGCTGAAAACAGCTAAACCATGTTACCTGTGACATTTTAGTTAAGAAGTGTGTTCGGATTAAAGCAGAACCACTTGTACCATTAGACCATGTATCTTTCTTTGTTTCATATGGAATATCCAAGTAAGTTTTTCGACTCCAGCAGAAAAGCATTATAGAAGGTACTGAACAAACCTCCTGTAGAGATACGCGAAATGCAGCACATTCTTACTTCCAGAGAGAAAGAGTAGTACAACAGAGCTGAAAAAAACCTAAATCATGTTACATGTGTCATTTCACATAGAAAGTGTGTTTGGTTTAAAGCAGTAACACTTGTACCATCCGGCCATGTATCTTTCATTGTTACATATGGAATGTCCAAGTAAGTTGCTCGATTCCAGAAGAAAAGCATTATAGAACGTACTCAACAAACCTACTGTAAAGGTACCCGAAATGCAGCACATTCTTACTTCCAGACCTATAGGCAAGTACATCACAGCTGAAAACACCTAAATCATGTTACATGTGACTTTTTAGTTAAGAAGTGTGTTTGGTTTAAAGCAGAAACACTTGTATCTTCCGGCCATGTGTCTTTCATTTTTTCATAGGCAATATCTAAGTAAGTTGCTAGATTCCAGCAGAAAAGCACTATAGAACGTACGGAACAAACCTACTGTAAAGATACCCGAAATGCTGCACAGTCTTAATTGCAGCCCTATAGGCGAGTACATCACAGCTGAAAACACCTAAATCATGTTACCTGTGACATTTTAGTTAAGAAGTGTGTTTGCTTTAAAGCAGAAACACTTGTACCATCCGGCGATGTGTCTTTCATGGTTTCATATGAATATCCAAGTAAGTTGCTAGATTCCAGCAGAAAAGCACTATAGAAAGTACTGAACAAACCTCCTGTAGAGATACCCGAAATGCAGCACATTCTTACCTCCAGAGATAAAGACAACAGAGCTGAAAACACCTAAATCATGTTATATGATTCATTTCACTTCGAAAGTGTGTTTGCTTTAAAGAAGAAACACTTGTAACATCCAGCAATGTATCTTTCAATGTTACATATGGAATGTCCAAGTAAGTTGCTCGATTCCAGCACAAAAGCACTATGGAACATACTGAACAAGCCTACTGTACAGATATGCGAAATGCAGCACATTCTTACTTCCAGACATATAGGCAAGTCCATCACAGCTCAAAACACGTAAATCATGTTACCTGTGACATTTTAGTTAAGAAGTGTGTTTGGCCTTCGGCCCCTGCCTGGTCCCTTGGACTGGAGCAGACACAGAGTCGGTCTGCTCCTGTCCTGTGGAGAAACTGAATCCTGAGTCATCCAGGAGCCACTGCACTCAGAGCAGCTGGTAAGAACTCCATCTCACTCCCTAAGCCCCAGAAATACATCTGGGAGCCAGGGACATC
>NW_021616250.1:0-3479 GCF_004785775.1 Grammomys surdaster
CTATTACAAAATGGAGTTGGTCCTGTTTAAGGGCCTGCTCCTTACAAGAAGCAACCTATTTAAGAACATTCTCTTTATTTCTAACCCAACCAATACCAAATAATGAATCCATTCCATCTTGTATTGAAGACTCTTATGTTAGGAATGGAGGTTCAAAAGCACAGGATAAAATGTATACTACTCTTTATTGCACATTCAATAGGTGTTGTAAATTACAGTTTATTAAGTGAACCAAGTTCAGCTGACATTCTAAATGAGACCCTGTTTCAACAACAACAACAACAACAACAACAAAATCACAATTATATTTCTTAAGGGCCAGTTAAGGACTATTTTTTTTCTTCCTCTTCCAAGTTAATCCTAAAGTTAAAATTTGATTAATTTGTATATTGTTAATTATGGTGTTTTCCATAGTCATGTACCAAGTTAAAGGACAATTTGTCAATTTGACTTGTTTTTCCTTTAAAAGCTTGACATTTACTCAGTGTAAATTGTTTCAACTGTTAATGGAATGTTTTTAGAACTGCACATTTTAATTGTATTATTAACTGCAAAGAAATTCCAGCTGTGTAATAATTACTATGTATCTTAGCCTTGAGTTTGACTACAAAAAGTTTCTCAGTTTTTACTCAGGGCTGATAATCTCTCCTAATTCAGAGGAGACTGCAAGATTGGAAGTAATATAAATTTTTACTTCACATCATTTAGGTCATTGATCCCTGGTTCGAGACAGTGCAACCGTATCTACCTTAAAAAAACAAAGAAGTGTATTTGAGATCAATTATATCATGGGAGTGATTATGCTGACCAGTGTGGCCTCAAATTCATGGATATGAATTTGCTACCAAACTGCTGGGATTGATAGCACATGCTGGCATTCTTGACAAGATTTATTTTGAAAATGATTGTAAGGCACTGTTTCTAAACACCTGAAATGACTTTAAGAGTTATTGTATTATCTTAATTCTCTAGTGTTGTCTTTATCTCTGTTATTAATTGTTTCTTTTTCCCTCTCTTCTCTCTCTTCTCTCTGTCTTTGTCTATCTCTCTGACTCTGTCTCTGTCTGTCTCTGTCACTCCTCTCTCCTCTCTCTCTCTCTCTCTCTCTCTCGTCTATCTCTCTGACTCTCTGTCTCTGTGTGTGTGTGTTGACTATGCACAGTGGCTACCCTAAAAGACAGTGATCTTCCTACCTCTTTGTTCTAAGTGCTTGGATTGAAGAAATGCATTGTTATGCTCAGCTTGTGAATACCTGTTCTCCTCTCTCTCTCTCTCTCTCTCTCTCTCTCTCTCTCTCTCTCTCTCTCTCTCCCTCTGTCTCTTCCTCAACCCCCTCTCTCCTTCTCTCCCCCTCTCTTCTTTAGCTGTTATTTCACTTGTATGGTAGTTTTGCCTCTGTATTTTTGTTTCCTGTCCATGCCTGATGGCCTCGAAGGCCAGGAAAGCCAGGAAGGCGATCATGTCTGTCATGTGTTTCCTGTTCTGTTCTGAGGCTGGTCTCATAACCATCAGGTGGTACATACTTGCAGTTTACCTGAACCCAGCCTGAAGCCAGAGAACAAAATCTTTTTTTGTTTTGTTTTGTTCTTTCAAGACAGGGTTTCTCTCTGTAGCCCTGGCTGTCCTGGAACTCAGGCTGTAGACCAGGCTGGCCTCGAACTCAGAAATCTGCCTGCCTCGGCCTTCCAAGTGCTGGGATTAAAGGCGTGTGCCACCACTGCAAAGGCCAGAACAAAATCTTGTTTCCTAAAATCTTTCTTTAATTGTTAACATTCTGGGCATCCGTCCACTTGTGGGACACATAGGTAACTCCAATGTACGCTGACTGATAGGCTATGCAAGCTATCCAGCTTGATTCCAGGAGGAAGAAAGAGAAGTGTCTCCTGAGTGCTGTGGCTGGAGTTAAGGTAAGCTCCAAATTTGCAAAGCAGGCAACACAGGGACACTGCCCACAAAGGGAAAGAGGAGGAAGTTGAGCAGCAGGGATCTAGAATCTTAGTTTCTCCCAGGGGCTTACTTGGAGGACACACAGGTAGGCGATTGGAGGAGAGGCACAAATCCACTAAACTGCAAATCTCTAGATCTGGAAAAGGATTGGCCAAGGTTAGAACCCATATGCTGTGTCCCAACACTACACTCTAACCCTAAGGGTGGTGATCATGTCATTCAAGTCTCTCTAGCCAATCAGAATCTCCACACGCAGCTACCAATCCGAAGAGGAGGCAGGTCTTCCTGGTACCAAGCCTGCAACTTCCTCTTTGTAATTCAGCAGACTTGTGTGCTTCTGTGTGACATGTTTGAGTGCTTCTGCTTGATGAAGTGAGGGGAGCTCGGCAAACTCAGAACCCCAGACATGGTAAGTGCAAGGTCATCTCCCACAGAGGGGAGGAGCAAGCAGCTTAGCAAGCAATGCATGCGTACTGGGTCTTCCCAGTGGCCGGATGGTAAGAAACACGGAGCCAGATGGGGCCACCTGGGAGCTATTGGTGGACCTAGTCTCTTCCTGGACCTGGCTGTGGCCCCTCAATAACTTTATTATGGGGCTGCATCTGCACAAAACGTTTGCGGGGGTGGAGGGAGGGCTGATGTGTAGAAATATACTTGGCAGGATGTCAAACCTGAGAGCCCTGGTTCGTCCTTTATCTTCTCTAAATTGTGTCCTTACCGTTTAACGTGTAGGTGTAAGATCAATTTGTAGTGGATTTTATGAAGACTGTAAAAGACGTTTCACGTGTTGAGTAGCCCTCCAATATTAAGCTGTGATTTACAGGAGTAGAATTAATGATGTCAAAGATGTATCAATGCTTAGGAAATGTTAAGTGACACTAAGTGGAATGTAGCTGAGGTAGGACTGCCTGTAAATCACCTGACAGGTATGTAGTATTCTAAGCAGTCCTCTTAAAGATTAGGATAGTGGTATACATGTTTGTTTACCAGGATTGTTCAGACACTTATCTCCAAACCATAACAAGGGGAACAAATCTGATTTCCAATCAACCATTAGGCTCATCCTGATATCAAAGAACAGGCCCCTAAAAAGGTGCTCAATATGGCATTATAGGGTCACAGCCAACATTAAGGCCTGGTGTGCCATAAAGATCCAGTTATCGTCCTGGGAAAAGCATAGTTTTGCACAAAGGCAGGGCTATACATGATGACAGCTCTTTGACTGGAAAAGTACTGTTGTGTTGAGGACTGGTCCATTCAAATATGGCTTGATCCTAATGTATAGATAATTGCATATTTTATTGCTGAATTCCAGACCCTTCACTGCCTGGAGCTTTAAGCAATAGGAGCTTTACCTAAGGCCCTCTTATATGGAATAGAAAACCGTGTTCTTTCTCTTGAGCCAGAGTTATTGTTGGGAGAGGTGGTAATGGACTGTTGGGGAGGAGAAGCTTCAGATCCTGAGATTCCAACTCTTTCCACTATATGGCAATATGGTCATGAGATCCAAGTCCACTGTGGGATTGATCAGT
>NW_021616251.1:0-2178 GCF_004785775.1 Grammomys surdaster
CCCTGTGAGTTCATCCAGCTTAGTCTACATAGAGCTCCAGGACAGCCAGAGCTACATAGAGAGACCCTGTCTCAAAATAATAATAACAACAAAAACATAATCTTAAAGAGAAAGAAGAGAAAGCTCCACTTTAAAAATCCTAGTGTCTCTGGGTGGTGTTGGCACACACCTTTACTCCCAGCACTAAGGAGTCGAGGCAGCCAGATCTCTGTGTTCGAGGTCAGTCTGGACTACAGAGTGAGTTCCAGGACAGCCAAGGTTAAAACATAGAGAAACTCTGTTTCGAAAAACCAAACCAACCAACCAAACAAACAAACAAATTCTAGAGCAGCAGCCCTCAGCCTTTCTAACCTGCACCCCTTTAACACCTCATGTTGTGGGGACTCTCAACCATTAAATCATTTTCATTGATACTTCATAACTATAATTTTGCTGCTGTTATGAACCATAATGTAAATATCTGTGTTTCCAATAGATCTTAGGTGATATCTGTGAAAGGGTTATTTGACACACACAACCCCAATAGGGTCTCTCACGTGTTGAGAACCACTATTCTAGGGGACTTGGCACATCTTCTTCCACAGGCCAATATTTCCCAGTCAGTTGTCTAATTGTGATCCTCCAGTCACTTCAAGTCAGTTAACTGTTGGGGAAGCCATGGCCAGGCTTCCTCAAGGGAGGATCAAAGGAATGAAAGGAGCCCATTATGTCAGCCCTTCACGCCCCTTCCATCAGTCCATACCAGAAAACGAGGAATTTCAGATGCAAATGTCTGGAGGGCACATCTGGCTCATCGGCTCCCCAAATGCCCTCTCTCCAGAGGCACTGGAGGAGTCAGCGGGTCTCCAGCTCCTGGTGATGGATGGCTCACATCAGCTGGGCTGTCCCAGAGGCACTCTCCAATGCACCCCTTGCCCACCTGCCTCCTGGACTTTCAATCTGTCACTAGCACAGGACAATTTAATCACTGTAAAGAGGCTGTCACTTTTTATGTTGGGCACATGGAACCAGGACTCCATTGGGAAAACCAGCTTCTCCTTTCACCTAAGCACAGGCGGTCTCCATCGGCCAGTCACAGGTCAGCGCAGAGAAGGACACACGGCAGCCTTGAGCTCAGAATCAAATCAGAATCAGACCCCGGATCTGGGTCTTACCCAGATTATCGGTTTTCTGATTATCAGTTTTCCCTGCAGGAAAATGAAGCTAGCGATTCCCAATGATTACATCATTGTAATGTTTGCCGTGGAACTCAAACAAATAATTTAGTGAGAAAACATTATATAAACTTTAGTACAGTTCTGTTTTGCTTTTTTTTTTTTTTTTTGATTTTTCGAGACAGAGTTTTTCTGTGTACTCCTGGCTGTCCTGGAACTCACTCTGTAGACCAGGCTGGCTTCGAACTCAGAAATCCGCCTGCTTCTCCCTCCCAAGTGCTGGGATTAAAGGCATGCACCACAACCGCCCGGCCTGTTTTGCTTTTTTTAAAAACAGGATCTCACACTGTGTTCCATGCTGGACTGGAACTCACTACAGGTACAGTCTATGGTTGTCTCTAACTCACAGAGTTCCTTCTGTTTTAGCCTGCTGATTTCTGGGTAACAGATCTGAGCCACTATCCACCTTTCATGTGCATCTGTGTTTACATGGGTCTGAGCATGCATGTGTGTGCACTCATGTATGTGGAGGCCAGAGGTTGACACTGTGTGTCTTCTACTTTATTTTGTCTCTTGATAAACCTGGAGCTCACCAATTGGCTAGTCAGGCTGGACACTGAGCTCCAGGGTCTGGCTGCCTCTGACTTCCCAGCCTGGGGCCACAGCTGTGTGCTCCTGAGCCTGGCCTGATGGGTAATGGAACTCATTGTAGTCACAAGTATTTAGTTGTCTCTCCAACGTCAGCTTGTTTGTTTGTTTTGAAAGAATTTCTCTTTGTAGTCCATACTGGTCTCATACTCACTACGTGGAAGAGACTGGTTTGAACTGGCGTTAATCTTACTGTCTCAGCCTCAAAGTGTTGGGATTCCGGTCATGAGCCACGGTGCCCAGTGTGGTGTATGAATTGTGACATGTTCTATACATGTAAAGAATTTTGGAGCTAAGGGTGAGGACAGCAGGGAGTCTTATGTGATTTCTTTCTTTCTTTCTTTCTTTCTTTCTTTCTTTCTTTCTTTCTTTCTTT
>NW_021616252.1:0-3358 GCF_004785775.1 Grammomys surdaster
AAGACCAGCATTAACTAACCCTCATAATCTTGTAGATGCTAGACACATTCAAGCTGATGCATGTTAACCATGAGACAGGCTCTATCCACTCCTCCTACTAGAAAGGTACCTCCCAACATTGTTGACCCAGATGTTCACCTTTCTCTTACCCATATTCACAATAAGGAGTTTTTTCTCAATTGTATATGTCATCTGATGGACCTAATCTGCATTGTTATCCTAGATTCAAGACTACAAATCTGTTTCAAACTGACAATCAGTGATCCTGTGGATGGTTCCTGAACTCACAGGAGCCTTGTATGAATGTGTGGCAGCCTAAGACAATTAGCATGCCTGCCTCATGTACTGGTCACTAGAAATTTACACAATTTTCCATCTTTGATTGGGAATGATCTAGCACACTTGGTTGGAAGGACAAAATTCAACTGTTGTGTGGGCAGGAGAGATGTGTTCTCTGTTAACAAAATTTGTTGCAGTCTCACAGGACTCACATAACAGCTACAAACCTGATTAACTCAAATTCTGGTGGAATCTGATGCCTGCTTCTCGTCTCTGTGGGAATTGTATGTGTGTGGTACAAAGACATGCAGCAGGCCAAACACCCACATGTTATTAATTTTTCTTAATCAATAAATGTTAGAATTTTAATTGTTATGTTCTATATAAGTGTTTATTTTACTCACCTTTCCAGTGTAGATTTTATCATGTGTACTGCTCCTTATGGGATGATTTTCTCTTGCATTCTTATTTAATTTAAAAAGATATTGATAGGAATGATTACTTGTAGAGTTTTGTTTAATATGGGTAAAGACCTGATCTGATTCACAAGTACTGTACAAATAGACTCAGTGCCCATGTATATAACCCCAGCACCCAGGAGTTGGAGCAGAAACAAAAACATTGAAGAATATCTTCAGGCAGGACACAATTAGTTTGAGATCATGCTGCATCACAGTTTATAACTAAATACATATAGTGAGAACAGCACATAGGCCTTTCGTAGCATCAATTAGAAACACATGTCAGATGGTTTCTCAACAGTTTTCCAGGGACTTCCCTAGTAATGGATGTCCTTCATAGTCTATGGTACTCTTCTCTTCTTTCTTTTTGGCCTTGACTCATTGTGAATATTGTATAATGAATGTAGTTTTCAAATATCCTAAACTTTGTGGTGTTAACATAAAATGTTTATACCTATGTTGATTTAAATCAAATTTCCACTACTCTGTAAAATCTGCAAGCTACACAAAAAGAGAGGGCATCTTTTGAAATTGTGTTTTAGAGCACATCTCATACCAGTTTCAGTAGAAAGTAGGGAAAGCACTTGACTGATGAAAAAGTTCTTGATGTGGCAGGAACTTTTATTTGCGTTTGTCTTTGATTCGTGTGTGTCTGTGTTGTATGTCTTTAGTCTCTCTCTGTCTCTCTCTGTCTCTCTCTCTCTTTATAAATCTATGTCTTTCTCTCTCTCTCTGTGGCTTTGTGTATGAACTTGAAGATGACTGTGTTGGAAACTTTTATAGTCTTGTTTACATGGTGTGAGCGATCAAGTTATATCAAAGGGATAGACATAGCTAATCCGTAGAGGATGATTTGCATAATGGTGTCTCTCATTCCTGAGCATGGTCAATGAATCTGTATATATTCACATAACTCACACAGAGTATTAGTTCCAATCAGCATCTTAGGTTTTCTTCAAGGATCCTTTTAGTGGAATTCAGATCCTCTGGTTTGCATGGCCACCAAAAGCACCTGAACTACCTTCCTTAACTCATTTGAAGAAATGGTTGTATGGCAATGTGTCTTACACTCCTGTATTTAGTCTTTCCCATTCTTTTTTCTTTCTTTCTTTTTTTTTGTTTATTTGTTTTTCGAGACAGGGTTTCTCTGTGTAGCCCTGGCTGTCCTGGAGCTCACTTTGTAGACCAGGCTGGTTTTGACCTCAGAAATCTGCCTGCCTCTGCCTTCCAAGTGCTGGGATTAAAGGTGTGTGCCACCACTGCCGGCATCTTTCCCATTCTTACATTTCTCTCAAATGCTCCGTGAATCCAACACTGTGATGCAGTGGCAAGATGAATAGGAGTGGGCTGGCACACTAGTCAGCCTTGAGATGCTATCTGTATTTTTGGTGTTTGTAAAATGGATTATCCTACATTTCATACTGACCAAAGCAGTTGTAAAAAAGAGCAGCATTTATGGTGCCTCAGAGAAGAGTCCTCTAAGGGGCCCAAAATAAAACTAAAGTGAAAACAAGGGTTCTGAAAATACGAGAGTCATTGAAGATGTCATGGAAGGATTTTGTTATGTGAGTGGGGAAACAGCCACAAAAGTCAGATGTTAGGACTATTATAATTTCTACTCACGACATTAGTAAGTACTTATTTCTTCAAAATTGTAGTATATACTGAAGATCAGCTCTAATTTCCTGTAACATGAAATCGACCAGCCTTTGCTTTTTCCCTTGGCTGACAGCCTTTATTGGGACAGTCTATTAAATATCCTTTCTATATAGAGAGAGAGATTCATTCTCTCTATGGTTTGAGATATGTTTATCTAGAGAACCTGTACTAATACAAGTGTGGTTTTTTTCTGCTTCATCACTGATGAAGCTGTGCTGGTTCACAATATTGCTCAACAGTGTTTCCCTTATGTTTCTGGCTTTTCTACCAGGGTCCTTTCATACCAACTGTCTGGTGAAAGGGAGTTGCAGTTTCCCTGAGCCCACCGTGAAGGCACATAACAAAAATGTTTAGTTTCCTAAAATCCTACTTGAATGTTAATAGACTTGGCGCTCTCCCATTTCTGGGTCAGATTGATATCTCCTCCACTGCACCTATGAAAACTATTCACCTTGATTTCAGGAAGAAAGCAAGTGCTGTGAGGAGACCTCAGGTAAGGTCTGAAGTCAGGTCCTGATAAGTGCAGGATCAGTGTTCACAGAGGGGGGTTGGAATAAGTATCTGAATAGCCTGAGCTGGAATGGTGAGTTCTCCCCCAGGGCTGGGTGAGGTGAGATTCCTCTTGGAGGAGAGGCACAAATGCTAATGAGGTGCAAACCACTCCTGAGATCTGGAAAGGTGTGACCTAGACCAGAAGCACACTTTAACCTTGAGGAAAATTCACTGGCCAATCAGGCCTTCAAGTGGATCTGCCAGTCAGACTAAGAGGTTGGATCTTCCGGTTCCTCTCTGCAAGTTTCCTGCAACTGTGTAGGCTTTGGTGGTTCTCTGCTTCCTGCTCTGAGCTGTGGTGTTGTGTGCTGTGAGAGGACACCAGGGAAGCTCTGAAATCGAGACATGGTGAGCACAGGAAAAAAAATGCCCACAATGGGGAGGAGCAGGTGGTTGAGCAGTGGGAG
>NW_021616253.1:0-2198 GCF_004785775.1 Grammomys surdaster
GAGAGCACCAAGAAGCTGTGTTCCAGAGATAGCCCTCCTGCAGGCAGTCATATAATTTGGAGGAATCTTCCAGGTTGTACTGAAGGAATGAAGGGATCCTGAAGAGCATTTGAGGCCTGGTCCTGTGAGTGGCTAGTTAAGGCCCTTGGGGAAATTGCTGCTTCAGTGTCTGTTGAAGTCAAAGGACTGAAAGGGGTTACACAATGAAGCTGAGTATTGGTACCTTGAAGACTGCCTAGGAGAGGCTCATGGTGAAAGTGCTGCCTGGTGGAAGCTGAAGAACTGGGTGTGTTTGAGAGTCCAGTAAAATGGGTCACCACAAGGAAGAGCAGCAACAGTGGAGTACTATTGGCAGGAGCTTATGATCACACTGAAACTAGAACTGAAAGGCGAAACCCAAGTTCTTTTTGTAAAAGCCCAGATAATCCTCAGTGAACCCTGTGGGATGCCTGTTTAGGAAAGCAGCTATAAGTGATTGGAACCAGAACAAGACAAAGGTGACAGTATCTTTTATTCAGCACAAGTGGATTATAGTTTGCAAACCTGAAAAGAGCTGGACATCAGTAAAGTCAATGCAGGAATTGAAATTTTTGCAGTTGGATTTCATTCTTCATTTGAAGGAGTATCATCTCTGTGAAGTTTTGAAATTTTTATATATACCCTATGATGTTGTATATATGTGACCTGATGTTAAGCTTTTATCTGATGCTGGAATGAATTTTAGAGAGTTTTGGAGGAGCAAAGGACATTTAGGATTCTGAGCTTTGTTGAGTCTGTACTAGACTATGTGTATTTTGGCATTGGATACTTCTAAGGTCCTTTGGCTTGGTATAGCCGCCATAATCTTATTATTTTTTTTTTTTTTTGCAGAGACAAATTAGTGCCAGGGAATAGTTTTGATTGTTTCACTATGCTTAGTGTACATAAATTTAGCACTAATCAGATATGTGGCCTTACTGAGGATGGGGTCGCTTTGTCATAGGAAGTGTGTCACAATGGAGGATTTATGAAAATCTCAGATCAGGCCAGCTTGGTTAAAATCATCCTCCTGGCAGCCTGTGGAATAGAATAACCTGCCTTCCTTGGCATCGTTAACACTATGTCATCCTGAATGGTGTCCGAATTCCTGCCATCGTTTTAATAGAAGGAATCTTTAGGTTGTCAGTCAGCCCAAACTGACTGTCATTCTCCATAAGAGTTGTCTTACTCATGGGGTCTCTTCTCTGTGATGAATCCTTAACTAATATAGAAGTGTGTACCAGAGACTGTATTATCATTGTGATAGGTCTGTCCATGTTGTTGTTTTTGTTGGAAATTCGATTCTGGCTGTTTGGATGCTTTAAATGGAACCTGAGTTCTTAATCTTAGCCATTCTGACTGGTGTGAGATGGAATCTCAGAGTTGTTTTGATTTGCATTTCCCTGATGACTAAGGACACTGAACATTTCTTTAGGTGCTTCTCGGCCATTAGAGTTTCTTCCATTCAAACTTCTTTGTTAAGCTCTATACCCCATTTTTTAATAGGGTAATTTGGTTGTCTGGAGTCTACTTTCTTGAGTTCTTTGTATATATTGGATATTAGCCCTCTATCAGAAGTAGGATTGGTAAAAATCTTTTCCCAATTTGTTGGTTGTCGTTTTGTCCTATTGACAGTGTCCTTTGCCTTACAGAAATTTTGCAATTTTATGAAGTCCCATTTGTCAATTCTTGATCTTAGAGCATATGCCATTGGTGTTCTGTTCAGGAACTTTTCCCCTGTGCCCACCTGTGCCCAAGTATTCGAGGCTTTTCCCCACCTTCTCTTCTATTAGTTTCAGTGTATCTGGTTTTATGTGGAGGTCCTTTATCCACTTAGACTTGAGCTTTGTACAAGGAGATAAGAATGGATCAATTTTCATTCTTCTACATGTTGTCTTCCAGTTGAACCAGCACCATTTGTTGAAAATGCTGTCCTTTTTCCACTGGACAGTTTTAGCTCCTTTGTCAAAGATCAAGTGAACATAGGAGTGTGGGTTCATTTCTGGGTCTTCAATTCTATTCCATTGATCTTCCTGCCTGTCTCTGTACCAATACCAGGTAGTTTTTATCACTATTGCTCTGTAGTACAGCTTGAGGTCAGGGATGGTGATTCCTCCCGAAGTTCTTTTATTGTTGAGAATAGTTTTCGCTATCCTGGGTTTTTTGTTATTCCATATGAA
>NW_021616254.1:0-5677 GCF_004785775.1 Grammomys surdaster
TATCTCCAGCATCATGGCTGCCTGCATGCTGCTAATCTTCCTGCTATGATGATAACTGACTAAACATTTGAAACTGTAATCCAGGCCTAACGAAATACTTGCCTCTAAAACAGTTTCCTTGGTCACAGTGCCTCTTCTTAGCAATGGAAATTCTAAGACAGAAGTTGGTACCCCAGACATAAGTGTTGCTGTGATCGGCTTGACCATGTTTTTGTTTGGAGCAATGTGGATTTTTAGACTTTGGATTGCTACATGTATTAAGTGGAACTTAATGGTCCATTCTAGTAGGAATATGGAACACACACATATGTACTAAGGGTGATTTGACTTTTGTATATAGTTTTAATGATTTTTGCTTAAGAATGTTGCTACCTTTTCCCCATGTCTGAAGAGTGTCCTTGAGGCTAAGGTAAAGAGGTTTATGTTGACTGCATTGACAAATAAAGTCTCAGGAAAGCCAAGTATAGCCTTTGGCCTGTGTTTACTCTCATGGAGATTGTGTTGATTATGCTTAGTAATCTTAGAAAGGAAAAATATAAAATGTTAGGTTCAAAGAGAAATGGGTCACCAGGAAGTTGAATGAAGGTAAATCCTGTGATGAAAGATATCTGATGGTATTAAAGAAATGGTGATGTTATGGGAAGATTCCATCCACCTAAACATATGGATGTGAAGTTGTATGAAGGAGAACTGTATCATGATAAGCACTATTATTACCCAGTTATTGTTTCCATGTGGGCTTAAGGAGATACAAGTATCTGTCAAATTGACAAAGGATGGATAGTCATTACTTTTCTGTGTTTTCAATTTAAGATCTAAAAGGAAATATTTAGATTCAGGCATATTGATACATGCCTTAAATCCCAGGAGAAGAGAGTCAGCAGATTTCTGGTTCAAGTCATCCTGGTCCAGAACAAGATTTAGGTAAAGAAATCCTTAGACAAAGTGTCACACACAAACCTTTTATCCCAATATTCAGGAGACAGAGCCATGCATACCTCTGAGTTCAAGGTTAAACTACAGAGTCAGTTCCAATACCACCAAGCTTAGTCAGTGAAGTTGTTGAAAATTAGAAAGCTGGTGATAATGTAATAGAAGGGCCATGTTCCAGCCCCAGAAAGCAGCAGAACTCAGCAGCTTTGTCTATGTGTCTCTGTCTTTTTAGGCAAGATTAGAAGGGACTACTGACACACTTGATACTGTTAGCTATAGTTAAAAAATTAGTGGTGGTTAAGAACAGACCAGCATCAGTGAGGTGAAGTCTTCTGGGGTTTGTTTTCTGAGAGGAAAATGAAGGTGTGTTCCAGAGACAGCCAAGGATGTACCTGGTGTTTCAGCTGGTCTTCATCATGTGTAAATATCACCAACATAGCACCGGTTTTAAGGCATGAATGTGTCGTGGAGAACAGCTAAGGCTTGGCCCCATGAAGGGAGTGTATGAAAGTAAAGCAGTGAAGCCTAGTTGCAGCAGGAGGACCCAGCATATTGAAGATGTCAGTGCCATGGGCTGAGTAGAAAGACCATCAGTAGCAGCTGCAGCAGACTGGAGTCAACCAGAACCTAGAGTGCTATAGAGGGAAGAGTTGTAGAAATGACCCACTGTCTTCTATAATGCGCAGAAGATCATATGTGGATCCCAGATATGGGAAACATGAAGCTGTAATATTGAAGTTACCTTGAGGACCCCAAGATTTTGAGGTGACAGAGCTGTGGGGCACCTGCTCAGTAAAACTGCTTTCAGGGAGTAAAACCAGCCAAAGAGAAAGAATTGTGTTGCAGTGAAGAAAGCACAAAGGAGTCATAGATCTGAAGAACTCTTTGACACCAGACATGGAGATGCAGATTTTGGAGATTACTCTGCTGGTTTTTGGTCTTCCTTTGGTTCAGTATTTCCTCACAAGGGCATTCAGGAATGATGAAGAATACTTCCTGTGAATTTGAACCTATACAATGTGCTATTTGTTTTGATAATATAGAGGATTACAGTTACATGATTAGATGAACCTATGAAGAGAATTTGAACTTTGGACTTTTAACATTTTTGGACTGCTATAGATGATGAAGACTTTTTCATTTGAACCTCATGTATTTTGCATTGTGCTATTTTAACATATGGTCCCCATACACTCATGTGTTTGAACAAGCATATGGGGACCAGGAAGTGGAATGTGGTAGTTTAAATAAAGGAATGATATTTTCACTCCTGCTTTTCTTTTTTTTTTAATTTTTTTATTTGATAGTTTATTAAGATTTCAGATATAATTCCCTATCTCTATTCTCCCTCACCCCGCAGGAACCCCCCTATCACACCCCACTCCTCCTGCTTCTATTAGGATATGCCTCCAGCCACCCTCCCCCTTCCACCACCACACCCATGATTTCCCCAACACTGGGGCATCCAGCCTTCACTGGACTAAGGATTTCTTCACCCACCTATGACTGACAATGTCATCCTCCCCTACATATGCAGCTGTGGCCATGGGTCCCTCCCTATTTGCTTCCAGGTTTGTGGTTTAGACCCTGGGAGACCTGGTCGGTTGGTTTTGTTGCTCTCCCCATGGAGCCATAAACCCTTTCAGCTTCTTTTCCTCCTATTGAGTTACCCAGTCCAGACTCAGAATGAGGTCTATTGCCTTTTGTGTCTTTGGTCTTATTTGGCTGTCTCCTCTTGGAGGTATGTTCTTTTCTGAAGAGGAAATGGAGCAGGGAGAGTGGATCTGGTGAAAAGGGAATGTAGGCTAGACTTATGAGGATTACCTGGAGCAAAAACAGTAGTCAGAATACATTGTGTGAGAGAAGAATTTAGTCCAATTTAAAAACATTAATTCAATTTTTCTAATTGTAAATGCAAAGGAGGGAAGCAATAATGAACATAGAGACACAAAATTGGGAAGCCCAGGAAGGAATGACTTTGACAGATCCAGTTCCATTCTGTCTGTTTAGAAAGTGAGCATCACCCAGGAATTTATAATAAGCTCATTCTTGGGCCCTGTCTACATCTGTTAAATCAAGTTTGCTCTCAGCAATGTGAAATCTGTATCATGCAGGAAACAAGCCCAGGTCATTTTCTTGTATGAGTTCTCATGATTTTTGATTGTGGAATTACAGACTTTCCTGCTCCTTTAATTCCAAAAGATTAGCTTTGCTTCTCTTTAAGGAAATCTAATGTTTAAACAAGTTTAGAAATAAATTAAACTGCATATGTAATATCATACAGTATGTCTACATTAATTTTATTTTATGTTAAACATATACAAACTGATATGTAAAAATGCTAAATGTCTAAACACATTCTCCAAAACAAGAATCAAAGTGTCTCCTTCTCAGTTTGGCTTTTGATCCAAAAATAAATAAATAAATAAATACGACTATTACTGTTAGTAATCTAACTGTGGGTAACCCTGCGCACTATGAAAGGGGCTGCTTGGCCCCTCCTCTCTCTCTTGGCTTCTCAAACCAGCACCTGCAGGTTGTCTCCCCTTCCCCCCTCCTCTTCCCCCTCTCTCCACGTGGCCATGGCCGGCCTCTACTCCTCTCTACTTCTCTCTCTTCCTCTTCTCTTCACTCACCATCTTCCAGTTCCTCTCTCCCACTCCCTTCTCCAAATAAATCCCTTCCCTTGGAACCGGATCGGATCGGCTTTGGTGTTGTCTGTCCAAACTGAGCTCGAATTCTAACAATTACAAAGACTATTACATTTGGATTCAACTATAATTTATTATCAATCTTTAAATTCATACAAAACAAGTCAGTCTGTTTCTTAATGCCATTTTTGCTTTTTCATGCAATATGATTCATTGGCAGAAAGCTCTCAGACCATCAAAATAAAGCAACTCTCTGTATTTTTAGTGTATCCTCCTGATAACCACAGCCCCATATGGCAGAAAGAATTGGGTTTTCAGATATAAAATGTCATGAAGGCCCTGCCCCAGACCATTACCAGCTCTCCCAAGGATATTCCTGGCTTTAGAAAAGGAGCTGTATGTGATTGTCAATACATTGTGGCCTTAGGAAAAGCTCTCAAGTCCTAGGCCCCAGGCTTTTATTGGCTCTGCCAAGTATGTTCCTAGGTTTGAGAATGAGGTATGTCATTCTCCATATATGAGGGCCTCATGGAAAGATGGAAAGTCTTGCTTGATAAAGCTAGCCCTCCATATAACAGTGTTTCCAGTCTCTCTCTCTCTCTCTCTCTCTCTCTCTCTCTCTCTGTCTCCATTTCTTTTTGTTTTCTTTATTTACATTCCAAATGTTGCCCTAGTATCCAGTCCCACCTCCCAGAGTGCTTTACCCTATCCCCCCTCTCCTTTGCCTTTGAGAAGGTACTCCACCACTCCCACCTCCACTCCTCTCATCCACCCACCCTCCACCACCTCCCCTCCCCCATTATCCTTTCCTGGGACATCAAGTCCCTACAAGATTAGTTGTATAGTCTCCCATTGAGTACAGACAATGCAATCCTCTGTTACATATATTCCTGTAGTGACAGGTACATGAGATAGGCATGCTAATTTTCTTAGGCTGCCACACATTCATGCAAGGCTCCTGTGAGTTCAGAATCCAGCCACAGGATCACTGATTATCAGTTTCCAATAACCTCTCATCTAGGATAACAAGGCAGATTAGGCCCATCAGATGGCATATACAACTGAAAAGAACGTCCTTGTGCTGAAGGTGTGGTAAGGAGATGGTCATGGTCCAGGTAGGCAATGTTGAGAAGAACCTTACTTCTCTTGGCCAACAGCCTTTAATGGTAAAGTCTGTTAAATATCCTTTCTATATGTATAGAGAGATTCTCTCTATGATTTGAGATATGTTTATCTAGAGAACCGGTACTAATACAAGTGTGTTTTTTCTCTGCTTCATCACTGATGAAGATGTGCTGGTTCACAATAGTGCTCAACAGTGTTTCCCTTATGTTTCTGGCTTTTCTAACAGGGTAATTTCATACCAACTGTCTGGTGAAAGGGAGTTACAGTTTCCCTGAGCCCAGCGTGAAGCCACAAAACAAAACTATTATTTCCTAAGATCCTTCTTGACTGTTAATTGACTGGGCACTCTCCCATTTCTGGGTCAGACTGATACCTCCACTGCACCTATGAAAGCTATTCATGGCTGTGAGGAAAGCTCAGGCAAGGTCTGAAGTCAGGTCCTGTTAAGTGCAGGATCAATGCTCACAGAGGGGGGCTGGATCAAGTATCTGAATAGCCTGAGCTGGAATGGTGAGTTCTCCCCCAGGGCTAGGTGAGGTGAGATTCCTCTTGGAGGAGAGGCACAGATGCTAATGAGGTGCAAACCACTCAGGGGATCTGAAAGGTCTGACCTAGACCGGAAACACACTTTAACCTTGAGGAAAATTCACTAGCCAATCAGGCCTCCAGGTGGACCTGCCAGTCAGACAAAGAGGCGGGATCTTCCAGTTCCTCTCTGGAAGTTTGCTGCAACTGTGCAGGCTTTGGTGTTTCTCTGCTTCCTGCTCTGAGCTGTGCTGTTGGGTGCTGTGAGAGGACACCAGGGAAGCTCTGAAATCGAGACATGGTGAGCACAGAAAAATAAATGCCCACAATGGGGAGGAGCAGGTCTTTGAGCAGTGGGAGCTGGTTTGGTGGTTCCTCGCTGGGGCTGGAGGGAAACCATCAGCCAGATGTGACCACTTGTGTGGTCTCTTGTAGTGCTCCTC
>NW_021616255.1:0-3761 GCF_004785775.1 Grammomys surdaster
TCCAATCAGCATGTTAGGGTTTCTTCAAGGATCCTTTTAATGGAATTCAGATCCTCTGGTTTGCATGGCCACCACAAATACGTGAACTACCTTCCTTACCTCATTTGAAGAAATGGTTGTATGGCAGTGTGTCTTACATTCCTGTATTTACTCTTTCCCATTCTTTTTTCTTTTTTCTTTTTTCTTTCTTTCTTTCTTTTTTTTTTTTGTTTATTTGTTTTTTGAGACAGGATTTCTCTGTGGAGCCCTGGCTGTCCTGGAGCTCACTTTGTAGACCAGGCTGGTTTTGAACTCAGAAATCTGCCTGCCTCTGCCTCCCAAGTGCTGGGATTAAAGGTGTGTGTCATCACTGCTGGCATCTTTCCCATTCTTAGATTTCTCACAAATGCTCCGTGAATCCAACACTGTTGATGCAGTGGCAAGATGAATAGGAGTGGGCTGGCACACTAGTCAGCCTTGAGAGCATATATGTTTTCTTTGGTGTTTGTAAAATGGATTATCCTACACTTTTATACCGACCAAAGTAGTGGTAAAAAAGCACAGCAGTTATGGAGCCTCAGAGAAGTGTCCACTAAAGAGCCAAAATAAAACTAAAGTGAAGACAAGGGTTCTGAAAATAAGAGAGTCATCGAAGATGTCATGGAAGGATTTTGTTATGTGAGTGGGGAAATATCCACAAAAGTCAGATGTTAGGACTATTATAACTTCTACTCACGATATTAGTAAGTACTTATTTCTTCAAAATTGTAGTATATACTGAAGAGCAGCTGTAATTTCCTGTAACATGAAATCGACCAGTTTTGGCTTTTTCCCTAGGCCAACAGCATTCATTGGAACATTCTGTTAAATATCCATTCTATATGTATAGAGAGATTGATTCTCTCTATGATTTGAGATATGTTTATCTAAAGAACCTGTACTAATAAGGTGTGGTTTTTCTCTGCTTCATCACTGATGTAGATGTGCTGGTTCACAATAGTTGCTCAACAGTGTTTCCCTTATGTTTCTGGCTTTTCTCCCAGGGTTGTTTCATACCAGTCATCTGGTGAAAGGGAGTTACAGTTTCCCTGAGCCCAGTGTGAAGCCACAAAACAAAAATTATTAGTTTCCTAAAATCCTACTTGAATGTTAATAGACTGTGCACTCTTCTACTCCTGAGTCAGATTGATACCTCCTCCACTGCACCTATGAAAGCTATTCACCTTGATTTCAGGAAGAAAGCAAGTGCTGTGAGGAAAGCTCAGGCAAGGCCTGAAGTCAGGTCCTGATAAGTGCAGGATCAGTGCTCACAGAGGGGGGGTTGGATCAAGTATCTGAATAGCCTGAGCTGGAATGGTGAGTTCTCCCCCAGGGCTAGGTGAGTTGAGATTCCTCTTGGAGGAGAGGCACAGATGCTAATGAGGTGCAAACCACTCAAGGGATCTGAAAGGTCTGACCTAGACCGGAAACACATTTTAACCTTGAGGAAAATTCACTGGCCAATCAGGCCTCCAGGTGGATCTGTCAGTCAGACAAAGAGGCAGGATCTTCCGGTTCCTCTCTGCAAGTTTGCTGCACCTGTGCAGGCTTGGGTGGTTCTCTGCTTCCTGCTCTGAGCTGTGCTGTTGGGAGCTGTGAGAAGACACTAGGGAAGCTCTGAAATCTAGACATGGTGAGCACAGGAAAAAATGCCCACAATGGGGAGGAGCAGGTAGTTGAGCAGTGGGAGCTGGGTTGGTGGATCCTTTCTAGGGCTGGAGGGAAACCATCAGCCAGATGTGACCACCTGTGTGGTTTTTGTGGTGCTCCTCACATGCCAAATCAGGCAGTGACCTATGAATAACTTCAGTATCATGGCTGATTTTGAATTGGCACAAAACAATTGGCTCATTGGCTTGCTTGAGAAACATGGGTGGTTTCTTTGAGTCTGCCGCACATGTGTACAAACACTTTTTCTTTTACAGTATACATTAAGAATGCAGGTATATATCTAATAGGTCTGCTTTTACATGCTACTTGTTTTTGTTTTGTTTAGTTTTTGTCATTTTTTTTGTTGTAGTTGTTTATAGTTCTTTTAATGTTTACTGTTTTGATTATTATGTGGCAAAGGAAATTTTCTTTTGTCTAATCTATTTGGTATTTTCAATGCTTCCTTACTGCTATAGGCATCTTCTTCTTTAGTTTAGCAACTTTTTCTTTTTTCTTTTCTTTTTATTTTTTTGGTTTTTTTTTCGAGACAGGGTTTCTCTGTGTAGCCCTGGCTGTCCTTGGAACTCACTCTGTAGACCAGGATATCCTCGAACTCTGGAGCTAAGAAATCCACCTACCTCTGCCCCCCAAGTGCTGGGATTAAAGCCGTGCTCCACCACTGCCCGGCATAGTTTAGGAACTTTTTCATTTATGATTTCATTGAAAATATTTTCCAGACTTTTGAGCTGATATTCTCTTTTTCTCTTCCAATCATCTCCAGTTTTTTGCATTTTCATATGTTGCAGTGTCCCTAGTTGCTTATTTCCATGATACTGTTACAGTCAACATTTTTGTTTTTCACCAATATGTCCATGTTTTCTATTTATCTTCCCTTCCTGTTCTGTGGGTGAACCTTGCCTCTGTAGTTGTCATCTGCCTTCTGGGATTTAGCAAATGCTTAAGTCATTCCCCGCATCCCCCACCTGCTGCTGCTGTCAGGTGTGCTTTGCATTCAGGGACCACCAGGAACAGCCACTCTCTATGTTTGTTCCCTGTCTCTGTTCTCTGCACATGCCTCTTTATTCTCTGTCTCTACCCTCATCACTCTCTCTCTCCGCTCCCTGTCTGTCTGTCTGTCTGTCTGTCTCTCTGTCTGACTGTCTGTCTGTCTGTCTGTCTGTAGATCCTCTTGTGTACCTCTATTTTTTCCCCAGATTCTGACTCCTCTCACTTCCCCCAAACATGCTCTTTTACAAAATATCTGTTACATGTTTTGATTTCTAATGACCTGCTGACAGAGCATAGCTTTTATTTCTTAACGACATATTTTCCTTGATGTTATTTATTGTATTCCTATGCTGGTATCTAGGTATCTGGGTTTAAGGTGATGATTGGTCTAGGTACTGGTTTCTGGGTTTGTCTTGTTTGTTTTAAAGTTTTATTCCTGGATTAATATTCGATTTTTGGATGTTCAGAAAGTATGAGCTTTTGAGCCAATATCCAATTGTCATTGAGTGCATACCATGTGTGTTCTTTTGTGATAGGGTCACCTCCCTCAGGTTAATATTTTCTAGTTCCACACATTTATGTAAGAATTTCTTGAATTCATGGTTTTTAAAAGCTGTGAAATATTTGAGTTTTTTGGTCTAACTGTGCAGTTCCTATCCTCTTGAGGACCTTTAATCCTTCCCCCAACTCTTCCACAACAGTCCCCAGGTCCATTCAGTATTTATGGTCTCTGCAGCTGTTTCAGTCAGCTGCTGGATGGAGCCTCTCAATGGACAATTATGCAAGGCTCCTGAGTGGGAGCATGACAGAGTGTCCTTAATAATGTTATGGATTAAAGCTTGCCAGTAAGGTGTGTCTCTAGTTGGGCAAGTTTTCATTGGCCATTCCATCAATCTCTGCTATAGCCATAACCTACATTTCTTTAGATAGGACAAATTTTGTTCTGTGTGTCAACTGTGTTGTTGAATTTGATCCTTCAGCTTTGTTCTCATGATCCCATACGTTCACCATTTGGTCTCTGTCCCTAAATCACATAAAATACTGTATAAATATTTGTTATTCAGTGTTAATTTATTTTGCAAGCC
>NW_021616256.1:0-1897 GCF_004785775.1 Grammomys surdaster
GTATATGATAAAGTATGTGACACTGAATATAACGCATATGAAATGTATATAACACCGTATATAACGACTTATATAGTAATGTGCATGATAATGTATATAATAATGCATATGATGCTGTATATAATGATTTATTTAATGATGTATATAAGACTGTATATAGTACTGTATGTGCTGACGTATACAGTAATGTATGTGATAACACACATAATGATGTGTCTAATAGTGTATATGATAAAATAATTACCATTGTATAAAATGACTCATATAACATAATATATATGATGATGTATGTAATAAAGTATAGAACGATGTATATAATACTGTATATAATGGTTTATAGAATAACTTATACAATAACGTGTATAACAACATCTACAATGATGTGTAGCTTAACATGTAGAATAATGTATATAATACCGTATATAATACTACATATGATTTATGTTGTGTGTACAATACTGTCTGTAAAAACATATATAGTAACGCATATAATAATATATGCAATGCTGTCTATAATACTGTATGTAATAATGTATATGACATGTATAATAATACGTGTAGTCACGTGCGTGGTAACGTATATAATAATGTGGATAATGATTTATGCAATAGTGTGCACGATGTATATAAATGTGTGTTGATGCATGTTGATGTTCCCTTATATAAAATGTAGCCATGTGCGTTAAAGCGTGTGACAATGTTGTAACACCGTGTATAATGTCTACAGTACCATATATAATAACGTATAGAATGATGTGTATGACGCTGTATATAACAATTACACGACAGTGTGTGTAATGTATATAAATGTATATCAATGCAAAGCGATGTCTATATGTAAGAGCGCGGGTTACTGTATCGTCACTGTACACTAGTATGTGTCAATGTGTCAGTGTCTCCTTACAACAGCAAGCATTAACGTACGCGATGCATACGGTCATGTAGACTAACGTATGTTGGTGCGTGTTATCGTTTCCTTATACGGAGCGTCATCCTGCATGCTAATGTATAGAATGCCGTATAGGTCACTGTACGTGATGATGTGCGTCATGACATACGTAAGGATGCATATAATAGTGTTTGTGACAATTAATATAATAGTATGTGTGATGATGTCAATAACAACATACATTATACTGAATATTGTATGTGATACTTTATATAGTTGTGCACACGATCATGTGCATCATAGTGCATATATTCACGTATATCACATATATAATCACGTATTTCACACTGCGTGTGCATAATAGCATACATATATTCACGTTTATCACATATATAATCATGTATTTATCACTGCGTGTACATAATAATGTAAATATATTTATGTATATTACATATATAATCACATATTTATCACTGCGTGTACATAATAACGTAGATATATTCACGTATATCACATATATAATCACGTATTTCACACCGTGTGTACATGATAACATATATATAGTCACGTATATCACATATATAATCACGTATTTCACACTGCGTGTACATGATAATATTGATATATTCCCTTATATCACATATAAAATCACGTATTTCACACTGCGTGTACATAATAATGTAGATATATTCATGTATATCACATATATAACCATGTATCTATCACTGCGTGTACATAACGTAGATATATTCATGTATATCATATATATAATCACGTATTTATCACTGCATGTGCATAATAACGTAGATATATTCATGTATATCACATATATAATCATGTATTTAATGCTGCGTGTACATAATAATGTAGATTGGAATATTCAAGATAGAACTAGTCAGGTTGAAATTGGAGTTTTCAATAGAGGACAAATTAATAAAAAATTGGAAATTTCAATATAGGATTCATAAACATCAAATTGGAATATTCAACATAGTACTAGCTAATATT
>NW_021616257.1:0-1266 GCF_004785775.1 Grammomys surdaster
CTCTGAAGGAACAGGCATCCACATGGCCATAGGGATGCCTCGAGTCTACTGCCATTCTCCTGCCTCCCCACACATCTGCACTTGTGTCTGCAGACTAATGTTCTCACATGCCCACTGTCAATCTCTGACCTCTACGTTTACATAAAAACACATTCCCAATGCTACCCTCTGGACTCTCAGACACCTGCACTGATAATTCCACTACCCCTCCTGTACCCTGCACTCACATGACCAGTGCCCCCTTAACTCCCTTAACTGCCCTTACTTCCATGCCCACTACCCCACTCTGCTCTCTGCATGTTCCTGCACTCACATGCCCACTGCCCCTTTCTGGACTCAGCATGGACCTGTACTAACATGCCCACTGCCTCTCTCATGCATCTGCAGGTGCCATCACTGACATGCGCACTGCTATGTTCTAATCTGTTGAAACCTACACTTAAGCCCACTGCCTTCCTGTGAACTTACAACCTCCTCCCTGACCTATGCAGTCTTCTGCACTCAGTTTCCTACTGCATGTCTCTGGCCTCTCCAGACACCTGTGTTCACACCAAAGGCCTCAGTCTGACCTCAGCATGCGGATATACTCACATGAGGTCACTACCGCTCCATGACCTCTGCAGGCACCTGCACTCAGAGTCCCACTGCCCCATATGTTGTGTGCAAACACCTGCCCTGACATTCCGAGTGCCAGCCCTTGTAGACACTTGCCCGACCTACCAACTCTGACCTCTGGAGACACCTACACTCATGGAGGCACTGCTCTCCTGTCCTTAGAAGGACTGTGATCACCAGTATCTACTATCCCCTAACCCTGACATCTGACATATGCTGTCTGCAGACACCTGCAATCACATGCAAACTACCTACACTACATAACCTGCAGGCACATGAACTTGCAGGCCTTCGGCTCCATTCTGCTCTCTGCACATACTTGGAACCACATGCCCAATGCCTCCGTCAGACCACACCAGGCATCTGCAGTCATGGGCACACTGCTGTCCTGTCCTCAGCATTAATGTGAACTCATTGCCACTTAACCCCTGTGACCTCTGCAGGAAACTGCAGGTACATGTCAATGACACCCTGGTCTCTGCAGGCACATGGACTCACATGCCCACTCTTGGGACCTAGACTGTGCCCTCACTAGAGACCGAAACCCACACACTTACTGTGCCCATCTACAGGAACCTATACCCACTCTCCATCTCTGCTCTCTATGGAAACATGCAGTCAAATGCTCGCCTAACCACTGTGCCTTCAGTG
>NW_021616258.1:0-4231 GCF_004785775.1 Grammomys surdaster
AAGATCTGTTTGACAAGAATTTCAAGTCTCTGGAGAAAGAAATCGAAGAAGAATACAAAAGATGGAAAGATCTCCTATGTTCATGTATTGGCAGCGACAATGTAGTAAAACTGGCCATCTTGTGGAAAGCAATCTACAGATTCAATCCTATCCCCATCAAAATTGCAACTCAATTCTTCATAGAGACAGAAAGAGCAATTTGCAAATTCATTTGGAATATCAAAAGATCCAGGATAGTAAAAACTATTCTCAACAATAAAAGATCTTCAGGGAGAATCACTGTCCCTGACCTCAAGCTGTAGTACAGAGCAATAGTGATAAAAACTGCATGATATTCATACAAATAGGTAAGATCAATGGCATAGAATTTAAGACCCAGAAATGAAACCCCATATCTATGGACACTTGATCTTTGACGAAGGTGCTAAAACCATCCAGTGGAAAAAAGATAGCACTTTCAACAAACTGTGCTGGTTCAACTGGAGATCAACACGTAGAAGAATGAAAATTGATGCATTCTTATCTCCTTTTACAAAGCTCAAATCCAAGTGGATCAAGGACCTCCACATAAAACCAGATACACTGAAACTAATAGAAGAGAAGGTGGGGAAGGGCCTCGAATACTTGGGCACAGGGGAAAAGTTCCTGAACAGAACACCAATGGCATATGCTCTAAAATCAAGAATTGACAAATGGGACTTCATAAAATTGCAAAGTTTCTGTAAGGCAAAGAACACTGTCAATAGGACAAAACGACAACCAACAAATTGGGAAAAGACCTTTACCAATCCTACATCTGATAGAGTGCTAATATCCAATATATACAAAGAACTCAAGAAATTAGACTCCAGTCAACCAAATAACCCTGCTAAAAAGTGGGGTAGAGAGCTTAACAAAGAATTTTCAACTAAGGAAACTGAAATGGCCGAGAAGCACCTAAAGAAATGTTCAGTATCGTTAGTCGTCAGGGAAATGCAAACCAAAACAACCCTGAGATTCCATCTCACACCAGTCAGAATGGCTAAGATTAAAAACTCAGATGATAGCAGATGCTTGCAAGGATGTGGAGAAAGAGGGACACTCCACCACTGTTGGTGGCATTGTAAGCTGATAGAACCGTTCTGGAAATCAGTCTGGTAGTTTCTCAGTAAACTGCACATTGTAATACCTGAGGATCCAGCTTTACCACTCCTGGGCATATACCCAAAAGATACTCCAACATATAACAAGGGCACATGCTTCCCTATGTTCATAGCTGTCTTAGTTATAATAACCAGAAGCTGGAAAGATCCCAGATGTCCTTCAACAGAAGGATGGATACAGAAAATATGGTACATTTACACAATGGAGTACTATTCAGCTATTAAAAACAGTGAATTCTGGAAATTCGTAGTCAAATAGATGGAACTGTAAAATATCATCCTGAGTGAGGTAACCCAATCACAAAAGAACACACATGGTATGCACTCACTGGTAAATGGATATTAGCACAAAAGCTCCCAGTACCACATAAAGCTCAAGAAGAACGAAGACCAACGTGTGGGTGCTTTGCTCCTTCCTGGTAGGAGTAACAAAATCC
Source organism: Grammomys surdaster (assembly GCF_004785775.1). Taxonomy (NCBI): domain Eukaryota; kingdom Metazoa; phylum Chordata; class Mammalia; order Rodentia; family Muridae; genus Grammomys; species Grammomys surdaster. The sequence goes on from NW_021616258.1 coordinate 1,580, forward strand.
TCAGGGGAGCAAGTAAGGAGACAAAGTATGGAGCAGAGACTGGAGGAGGGGCAGTCTGGAGTCTGCCAGACCCAGGAATCTTGCCCATGTGCAGTCACCATATGCAGGCATGGTTTAGGAAGTCAGGAAGTGCATGCTCACTGAAGCCTGATATACCTGTCTCCTGAGAGTCTCTGCCAGAGGCAGATGCTCACAGCTAATCATTGAACTGATCATGGTGTCTGCAATCGAAGCTGTAGAGAGAAGACTGAAGGAGCTGAAGGGTTTGCAGTCCCATTGGAAGAGTGACTATACCAATCAATCAGAGCTCCCAGGGTCTAAATAGCCAGCCTGGGAACATGCTTGGAGGGACTCATGGGTCCAGCTGTCTGTGTAGTGGAGGATGGCCTTTTCAGGCATTGGTAGAAGAGGAAGTCCTTGGTCCCATGAAGGCTGGATGCCCTAGTGTGAGGGAATTCGATGTTGGGGAGCAGGTTCGTGGATGGGTAGGACCACATCCTCATAGAAGTATCAGGAGGGGGGATGGAATAAGGGGAGTGAGGTGAAATGGAAAAAGGGAATAACATCTAAAATGTAAATAAATAAAATACCCAATAATAAAAAACAAAACAAAAAATAAATTTGGAGCAAAGAGTTTTATCATAAAGCCTTATGTGATGACTTGATTAGAATAATTTCCTAAGGAATTGGTATGTTTTCTGTGATTAATAGTTTGTCATTTAAACTAACTTTAAAAAAACATAAATGATAAAGACAACACATTTTCTTAAGCTCATGTTTATTTAATATATGCAAACTGTATGTGTGTGAATGACGCACTACCACTCTTTGTTTCCACAACTTCCAGACATTCAGGCTGCCCACTCATTCTCACATACATGGCTTCATTTTTAAAAATTATTTCTCCAAATGTGTTCATGCACACACACATACACAGACACACACACACACACACACACAGACACACACACACACACACTGTGTTACTCTTTATTTGGTAAACATCTTTAATTACCCATGAGGCATATTGTATCTTACTATATGGGATAACTTTAATATATCTGTCTTCCCTGGAAGCCATTAAAAATTAGAGGACATTCTCAATTTTGTATTGCCTTAATTGATATACAGACATAATCATCTAATGGTGTATCTCATTTAGGTGGCTTCCTTGCTAAAGACCAGGGTATTTACTAACCCTGTTGGAGAACTGGTGAACATGAATCACAGGGAAAATCAGTGTGCAGAGTATGACATTTTCAACATTTGGAATTTTCCACAAGGCCTTGGAATAAAAGTAAAAATAGGAAGCTATTTTCCTTGTCTGCCACAGAGTCAACAACTTCATATATCTGAAGACTTGGAGTGGGCCACAGGAGGAACATCGGTGTGTGTACCACAGTTTTCGTTTTTTGAAGTATATCTAAATTTTAAAATATGAGGCACCAAAGCTGTATCTGTGTGGTTCAGACCAATTGCTGCTCTTGCAAAAGGTCCTCCCCCAGTTACCAACAACAAAATTTGATAACTCACAACTTCATATAAATCTAGATCATAAGGATCAAAGGCCTTTGATTCCTTGTTCAAATGTACCCACATGCCTACTCATCCCAGAATACAGGAACACATTTCTAAAATTTAAAGATATTTATGTGTATATATATAATTAGCTTAATTTTATTACTATATATACAAATTTTTTTCAGAATTACTAATAAAATGATTTTTTCCATTTTATTAATTATTTTATTTATTTACGTTTCAAATGCTGTGCCACTTCCTGGTCCTCACTCCATGACCACCCTACCATATCTGCCTCCCCTTCATCTCTAAGAATGTGCTTCCCCACCATCCAATTTACTCCCACCCCACCTCTCTAGCATCACCCTTCACTGGGGCATCAAGCCCCCACAGAACCAAGTCCATCTTCTCCCATTGAGGCCAGACACGTCAGTCCTCTGCTACATATGTAGTGGAGGAAGTGGACCAGCCCATGTATGTTCCTTTTTTGGTAGTTCAGCCTCTGGGAGCTCTGAGAGGTCCAATTATTTGATACTGTTGTTCTTCCTATAGGTTTGCAATCCCTTTCAGCTCCTTCAGTCCTAATCCTAACTCTTCCATGGGGTTCCCCTGGCTCAGTCAAATGGTTGGCTTTAAGTACCTTCATCTGTCTTAGTCAGACACTTGGTAGAGCCTCTCAGAGGATATCCATGCCAGGCTCCTGACTGCAAGCACGACATGGCATCAGCATTAGTGTCAGGGTTTGATATCTATGGATAGGATGGATCCCAAGGTGTGGCGGTCATTGGATGACCTTTCCTTTAGTCTTTGCTCTATGTTTTGTCCCTGTTTTTCCTTTAGACAGGAAAAATTCTGGGTCAAAAATTTTGAGATTGGTGGGTGATTCCATCCCTCAACTAGGGGTGTAGCATGTCTACTGGAGGTAATCTCTCAGGTTCCATCTCCCCACTGTTGGGTATTTTCACTACTGTCATCCTCATCGAAGCCTGGGAGTCTTTCACAACCCTGGTGCCTGGGACTTCCTAGAGGTTCCCTCCACCTCCACACCACACTGCTACATATTTCCAATCATTCTCCTGGCCTTCTGGGCTCATTCCTGTTTCCCCTCATATTTGATCCTGCCCCCATTTT
>NW_021616259.1:0-5811 GCF_004785775.1 Grammomys surdaster
ATCCTTCTCTGATCTCTCTGGCAATAGAGGGAAATCTAAAACATTTGTTTTCCTTTCAGATTCTGGGTTGAGGAGACTTTGTTCTCTGTTTACTGTGTTGAGTCACACTAAGTATAATTGGGTAGAGACCAGTTATTCTTCAGATGGGTTTACAGAATTGCTAATAGGTTTGGGGGAGTCTCATTGATGGCCTCTATTACACTAAGGACTTTGCTTTTGAAGCCAGCCATTTCTCTCCAAAGACAATGAGCTTATATAGAGTTTAACTAAGTCAACCCAGCCACAGAATTCAGGACTTTGTTATAATGGTTCAATTGCCATAGAAAGGAAATAACTTCTGCTCAATTGCCTGTGAATTGCGACCCTTCTGATTAGCGAGGAGGTCACAGAATCTGTCCTGGTCACTGATCTCTTAGTTCCTCTGTAAAGTTATAATTTGGGGGCTGATTTTGCCCCTGGTTCCCAGACACACAGCTGATAAGATTAGTAAGCTTCCTGAGTACTGGGATTAAAGGTGTATGCTTCCATGCCTGGTCAACATTTTGAGTTAGAGATCAGCCTAATCTATACAGCCAGGGATACAAGGCTGATAAGATTAGTAAACTTCCTGAGTACTGAGATTAAAGGTATGTGCTACCATGCCTGGCTAACATTGTAAATGAGAGACCAGCCTAATCTATATAGCCAGGAATACACAGTGAGATCTTATTGCCATAAAAAAAAATGGAAGAGAGAGAGAGAGAGAGAGAGAGAGAGAGAGAGAGAGAGAGAGAGAGAGAACAAACCAAGAAGCTTGCTGATCATCTTTTATGCTTAGTGCATTCACTGGAACGAGTCCTATTGCCTTATATAGATCAAGGTGTGTGGTTTTTTTTTTTTATAAAGATGCTTTATTTTTATTAATTCAAGAATGCGTTTTTTTCCCTTGTCCTAAAGAAGTAAGAAAGCATGTGTGTCTCACTATATTTGGTAGAATTTAATGCCTTATTATAACAGACTTTTAAACTAGACCATTCATATGATTTCATTTCGAACATTACATTTGACAGGACTGTTGAAGTTGAAGAAAGCTGTTGGGTGTCAGCATGCTTGTTTGAGAAAACAAGCTGTGTGTGTTTACTCATCTTAGCCTGTGGAAAGCTTTCTATGGAAGACCCAAATGGTCTACATAGAATGTGCCAGGCAGAAGGGAGGGACTGAGACATCAAGGGACCTGCAGCAGCTTTTGTCCTTTAGTAGGACAAAGGCGTCTCTTAGGTAATTTACAAACCATGAAGCAACAGGAGAGTCTCAGTCTCATTGTGGGGACCAACTCAATTACTGTGCTCTGGGCCTAGGATGTATAAAATGTAACTTTAGGAAAGATCAGTCTAAACAAAGCCTCCCTAGCTTCTCAAGGACAATGAACAACAGCAATCATCTGGGCTATAGTTGAGAGGCACTTCCCAAAGCAACTTTTGGTTCTGTCAGTGGTTGTGAGGATGACTCTGCCCAGTGATGAATCACTCACAGCCACATTACAGATTATCCAGACATTCTGCCAAGTCCAGTTGATTTTTTTCCGGCCGGCCACATTCTTTTTTATCTCACCATTGATCAGCCAGGCAGCAGTGTTCCTGTTTATCGGCTGTTCTGTACTGCCATCTAGAAAGACAGCCTTGCCTGGTGATAGGATAACTTCAGAATGAGATAAACCATGATAAAGGCAGCCCGTCCTCCCAGTGTGATAAAGAGTATTAGGATACATGATAATGTGTAATAAAAACCAATGGGGCTATTATTGAGAATGGTCTGTGGTGTGCCCTACCCGCAGGGGTGGGTGCTGAGACGCCATGCTTAGTGTTTGGATCTGCTCTTTGAAATATGTGGGGCTTTTCATTTGTGAATCTAAGGGAAAAAGCTCTTTGAAGGTCATGTTTGAGCTAAAAGCTCTGCCTTTCCACACAATCTATTTAACAACTGCATATCTAATTTGGAAGCCCAGGTATCTCCTGAAGGTAGTTATTTCCTAACTCCTCTTTATCCTGCCCTCTGGTGTAGTGCTTGCTGGTACTGATAAGGAAGGAAGAGCTACCTGACTAACATGATTTTTCTTTTTTCCCGTCCTTCTGGCTAGTCTGAAATGGTTATTGCCTCTGGACTCCAGTCAGCTGCTAAAGATAATGCAGCTTCCAGAGAAGTGTGGCAGGTCCCGGGGATCACCAGTTACTGGGAGTTCTAAGCATTATGCAAATGAGAAAGGGAAAGAGAGATGAGGAGGAGGTGGAGACTGGGACTAAAGTGAGCTGGGAGAGGGTTGTTTTTATAGCCAAACTCTGGGAGCTCACTTCTTGCTCTACTTCACAGCAGGCAATTGATCCATCTCCCTCCCTCCCTCCCTCTTTTTCTCCCTCTCCCTCTCTCTCCCTTTCTTTTTCTAGCTCTTGCTCTCTAGCTGTCTCTATTGCTCTCTGTCTCTGTCTCTCTGTTTCTCTATCTCTCTGTCTCTGTCTCTCTCTGTCTCTGTCTCTCTCTGTCTCCTCCCCCCCACATTGGAATCTGGCTGCTTGGCAGCAGTGCTCCTGTTCTGGTAGGTATAAGAATAGGTGGGTCTGGGGCCAAGGCAGAATTCTTGAGCTGACCTCATTATGGAAACATCATCTATGTGCTTAATACTTAAGTTTTGGAATTTAAGGGAGAAACAGTAATATTAATGTATCACATGTAATATGTATGGACAGTTCATTATGTGCCAGTGATTCGGATTGTGCTGAGATCTTCAAGGTGATCTGCAGTCTTCAAGGTCATATGGTGCAACAGAGGTGGGTACTGAGAATGTAGGATCTTGATGTCTTTGTGACAGCAATTTCTCTACATTAATAAGGATTCTTGAACACAAAGAACCAGACATCAGGTGGCTTATAAATAACAAGCATTTGTTTCTCACCATTCTGGAAGCTGAGATATCTCAGGTCATGGCACTGGCGTGTTCCTTACTTACTGCTTTAGTCTTTAAAAAATTTATGTGTATATGTGTTTTGCCTGTGTGCATGTATGTGTGCCACATGGGTGCCTGGCCACTGTGGAACTAGAAGAGGACATTGGATACCCTGGAACTGAAGTTATGGACAGTTGTGAGCTGACATGTGGGTGCTGGGGACCAAACCTTGGTCCTCTGCAAGAACAGCTAGTGTTTGTAACTGCTGAGCTATCTTTCCAGCTCCCGATTTACTTTTTTGAGACAGCCTCTCTCTCTCACTGAGCCTGGCAAGCCATTGACCCTCAATGTTAGCATTCCTTCTAGGCTCCGCCCAACAGTTACCTAGCAACAAACAGTCAGGTAGGCCTGGCTTGCTATAAAAGGGATTGTTTGGCCTCTCTTGGCTCATTCTGCCGTTTTTTCTCCCTCTGACTCCTTTCTTCCTCTCCCCTTCTCCCTCCGCCCCCATTCCACATGTTCCTAGCCAGCCTCTCTCTCTCTCTTCCCCCTCTCCCCCTCCTTTCTCTGCCCCTACTCCCTTCTCAATGCCCCTTCCCATGCCCCCAAATAAACTCTATTCCATACTACACCAGTCCTATGGCTGGTACCTCAATGAGGGAAGGGGGGATGTCTCAGCATGGGTAGAGCTGAGACAACCCCTCCCATTGCACCATACCCCATACTGTGCCCTACAAAACATATCCTTGGTTTTATAAAACACATCACCCAGAGCTCTTTCTGTCTCTGTGTTTACAGGGCTTGGATTACAGCTCCATTTGTATGTCGGTGCTCAGGATGAAACTCAAATCTTCATGCTTACATGCTAAGTACTTTGCCCAGTGAGAGCCACCTCCCTAGTCCATGGATGTTGCTGCTTTTTTTTTTTTTTTTTTAAAAAATTTTGGAAATTTATTCTGGAACTTTAAAAATCAGAAGTGATGGATGACCAATGTAAGATACTTACTCACATTCATCTTGTAAGAAATAGATTAGTTCCATTGTTTTCTTTTTTTTTTTTTTTTTTTTATTGGATGATTTATTTACATTTCATATGTTGTCCCCTTACCCCATCCCCCACCACCCCCTCGGAACCTCCAATCCCCTCGCCCCTCCTCCTTCTTCTCTGTGGATGTAACCTCTATCTACACCCCCCCCACTCCCACCTCCCCACCCTCAAAATTCCCACCCCCTGGGGCATCCAGCCTTCATGAGGTCAAGGTTCTCTTCTTCCACCTATGCCCAGCAGGGCCCTCCACTTTTACATATTCAGCTGAAGCCCTGGATCCCCCCCTAAGTGCTCCCAGGCTGGTGGTTTAGACCCTGGGAGCTGTGGTTGGTTGGTATTGTTGCTCTCCTCATGGTGCCACAAACCCTTTCAGCTCCTTCAGTCTTCACTCTAACTCCTCCATTGAGAACCCCATGATCAGTTCAATGGCTAGTTGTGAGCATCTGCCTCTGAATATGTCTGACTCTTGAAGGCCTCTGAGGAGATATCCATATCAGGCTCTTATCAGCATGCACTTCCTGTCTTCCACATCAGCATCTACCTTTGGTGATTGCACATGGGATAGATACTCAGGTGGGGTGGTCTTGAGACGGCCCCTCCTTCAGTTTCTGTCCCTCACTTTGTCTCCATATTTGCTCCCTTGAGTATTTTGTTGCTCCTTCTAAGAAGGACCGAATCACCCTCACTTGGTCTTCCTTCTTTATGGGCTTCATGTGGCCTGTGAGTTGCATCTTGGGCATTTCAAGGTTCTAGGCTAATATCCAATAATCAGTGAGTGAATACCATGTGTCTTCTTTTGTGATTGGCTTACCTCACTCAGGATGATAATTTCTAGTTCCATCCATTTACCTAGGAACCTCTCGAATTCATTGTTTTTAATAGCTGAGTAATACTCCATTGTGTAAATATACCACATTTTTTGAATCCATTCCTCAGTTGAAGGACATCTGGGTTCTTTCCAGCTCCTGGCTATTATAAATAAGGCTGCTATGAACATAGTTGAGCATATGTCCTTGTTATATGTTCGAGCATCTTCTGGGTATATGCCTAGGAGTGGTATAGCTGGATCCTCGGGTAATGCTATGTCCAATTTTCTGAGGAACCGCCAGACGGATTTCCAAAGTGGTTGCACCATCTTGCAGTCCCACCAACAATGGAGGAGTGTTCCTCTTTCTCCACACCCTCGCCAGCATCTACTATCACCTGAGTTTTTAATCTTAGCCATTCTGACTGGTGTGAGATGGAATCTCAGGGTTGTTTTGATTTGCATTTCCCTGACGACTAAGGATGCTGAACATTTCTTTAGATGCTTCTCGGCCATTCGAGTTTCTTCCGTTGAAAATTCTTTGTTAAGCTCTATACCCCATTTTTTAATAGGGTAATTTGGTTGTCTGGAGTCTAATTTCTTGAGTTCTTTGTATATATTGGATATTAGCCCTCTATCAGATGAAGGATTGGTAAAGATCTTTTCCCAATTTGTTGGTTGTCGTTTTGTCCTATTGACAGTGTCCTTTGCCTTACAGAAACTTTGCAATTTTATGAAGTCCCATTTGTCAATTCTCGATCTTAGAGCATATGCCATTGGAGTTCTGTTCAGGAACTTTTCCCCTGTGCCCAAGTATTCGAGGCTTTTCCCCACCTTCTCTTCTATTAGTTTCAGTGTATCTGGTTTTATGTGGAGGTCCTTTATCCACATAGACTTGAGCTTTGTACAAGGAGATAAGAATGGATCAATTTTCATTCTTCTACATGTTGTCTTCCAGTTGAACCAGCACCATTTGTTGAAAATGCTGTCCTTTTTCCACTGGACAGTTTTAGCTCCTTTGTCAAAGATCAAGTGACCATA
>NW_021616260.1:0-6676 GCF_004785775.1 Grammomys surdaster
TCATGATCTCTACATTACTAAACTTCTAAGTTCTGGCTTAGGTATCTAATTTTACAAGTACTATCTGTGTTTTGTACTATGCTCATGTGTCCACCAAAAGTTCATGTGTTTGAATACTTTGTACTTTAGCTAATGAAGTTATTTTGGGCAGACACAGAACATTTGTCAGTGGAGTTAGCTTAGAGGAATTGTGTTTGTTGAGTATATATTGTGGTAAATACCTATTTGAGGTCTGATATGATACTAGTTAACCCTCTGAATGAGTTATCTATCTCATGTTCATGGCACCTAGTGAACAATTACCATGTTTTATTATTGTGTATCTGTTGCTGCTCTATCAAACTATGTCTTTTTTCCATTAAGCAGCTTTTAACTAGTACCTTGTCATATCAACAAATCAGTAATAAATATGCTAAGCACAGTATATGGTATGATATCTTTATGATACGTTATAATATCAGCAAAGTATTTTACCATATGGCATGAGTTAATAAATTCACTGGTAAGAAACAGAGAAATATTGTTTATGTATTTATTTATAAAAATGAAAAAAATCTTTTGAGTTCATGTACTCTGTTATTTATAATTCCTTATTATTTATAATTATTGCTGTCTTGAAGTTTCAAGCAAACTGAATTGTTCCCATAATCTAATTTCTCCCTTTTCCTCAGGTTTGGGAGGAAGTTCATTTTAATATGTGCTGTATTACAATTGGCCATCACTGAAACCTGTGTAGCTTTTGCTCCCACCTTCCTGATCTACTGCTCACTCCGATTCCTGGCAGGAATGTCTGTGGAACCCATAGTAATAAATAGTAACTTGCTCAGTAAGTCAAAGCTTTTGAAATGGGACCTTTTTCAAACTTTGGTTTTTGACCCTGTAAATCCCTTTCAAGTCAATATATCTTTTTCTTTCAGTGTTAGAATGGACAAGACCTAAATTCCTCGCCATGGTGGCAGTGATTGTATCTTGTGCTGTTAGTATTGGAAGCATGGTATTGGTAGGCCTGGCTTTTTCATTTAGAAACTGGCACCACCTCCAGCTGGCAATGTCTGTACCAATATTCTTCTTCCTTATACTCACAAGGTATGAGCTTTCTTTCCTATTCTGTGTTATGGAATTCTGTGAAGACAATGAACAGAAATAAGCACATAAGACATATATTTCTGTTTGGTCTACACCTGATAGTGTGATCGCATCTTTGCAATTATGGGAGAGGAGGACAAGAACTACTGTCAGACAAAACTGAGGAATCTGAATTCTGCCTTAACTTGGGGTAAACGTTAAATAGTTTTATAAAATCATACCTAAGTATAACAAGAGTTGCTGGTACACTGAAGAAGATTCACTTCTTATACAAATGTTTTGTTTAATTGCAAGTTCTGTATTTCACTAATTAACTAGATAAAATGTATAACATCTAATTAAGTTCATATTATGAATAAACATTTAATATTAAAGATAGTATATTGAAAATATTAGTTATGTTATTCCAATAGAAAAAGTTTATACTGTTTGGTAGTTAAGGGCTCTTATATAGAAGTTAAGTTTCTTTGGTAGGAAAAATAAAACAAACAAAACAAAACAAAAAAACCCAAAAAACCCCAAAAGAACAATAGCAATGAATGTAGCCTGAATATTTTTCTTCTTTCTGCTTGTCGTTTTTGTGATTGCTATTCTTGGTTGTCAATGTGACTACATCTATAATGAACTAAAATTCAGAAATTAAAAGCACACCCGTGAGAGTTATTTTTTGCTAGGTTTAATGTGGGTTAATACACTTCTAGTCCAGACCTTGGAAGTTGGAAGGCACATATCTTTGATTTGTATCTTGAAACATGAAGACACATTTTTAATGTGGGCCATACCTTCTGCTGGAAACCTACAAAAGGACCTTTTTCTTTTTCTATCTTTAGCTATCTTAGTGTTTTTCTCTTCCTGATTTGTCAATTTCTTAAACTTTTCCTTGAAGTCTTGTGTCCATCCTTCATAGTTTTCCTTTTCCTGTTTCTCTATAGCCCTTTTCTTTGAGAAGACATCAGAAGACAAAATGATTATGAGCATAAGAATGAAGATTATCCGTGCAATAATCATAATCAGTAATGTTTCAGTTTCATTCAGTTCATCTAACTCTCTCACCTTTGTTTCCAATCTTGATCCATTCTTGAAAGCAATATACAATCTCTAAAAATCTTGTGTTATTGTGTGTCCCATCTTCATATGCCCTATTCCCTCAAATCTATGATTTTCAAACTACTTATATATGTCTAGGAAATATGTCCTATTCTTTCCCTTTAAACATTAAAAACAGAATTTTTACCTTTTCTGAAGTTTTGTTGTGTTTGGATTCCTTTGTATGTACTCTTTCTCCCTCTGATGTTCATTTCATGACACTCCAGTGGTTGGTTTTGTCCTTATTCTTTTGCTCACAGTGAGGGGTGGAAAATTCCTTTAACTGGAAAAACCAGCTTGAAGCCATTTGAGTCCTGGGATATTTTGTCAATCTTGCTTTGTTGGGCTGAGTCAGCACCTGTGACCATCTGCATCTCTGGGAAGATGGTGCCTTTTCAAATGGGCTGTGGTTTAAACCTTCCATGTGTTTGAGGTACTTAAAGCCTCAGCACTTTGAGAAGTGCAGCTCAGAAATTGACCAGTTGAGCCAGTCGATAGCCAAGTTGCATGCCAATCTGGGCTCTGTTGCATTTGGTGCAGTCCTTGTAGGCCAGCTCTGCTTCCATGACAGTACTATGCTACCACTCATGTCATTTGAGCACAATTAACTGTGAGCTACAATTCACCAGTGTAACAGGAGTAGGGAGGTCTAGTGTCTATTTAGCACTGGTGTTAGAGTATTTTAGCAGCATGGGTATTGCTCTGCTAGCATTTGTGCACAGCAGGGAACCTCCTTCCTCCTGTACCATTTTTACAATTTATTAGTAAGCTGTAGGCACTATGCTGGAGAGGTTCTGAGCTACTGCAATACTTCCACCTGTTAAAACCCACCCAAATCACTTGCCAATCTAATGTCTCTTTGGCTTCTACTCTATCTGCCTGTCCTCAGGGTGAAGTTCTCTTGGCCATCCTGTCTGATGAAAATTTCCTCCTCTTTTTGTCTTTTCTTTCCTTCCTTCTGGTCTCACTTGAGACCTCTCACTTGATTCTAAGCCCTTCCTTCCTATTCTTCTGCCCAGTCATAAGCCCCTGCCACTTATTGACCAATCATATATTAGTGGGGAGAATTCTTTACAGTACATTGGTTAATACTGTGCCCTAACATAAGGTTACAGTCTGGTCTGGGGCACAATATTCAGATTCTGAATACACAACACACAAGATAAATTCCAACATGATCCCTTTCCTTACCTCCTTTTAAAAAATCTTAACAATTACTACAATAGGGCCATCAGGATAGGCATATTTGATCAGAAATGACTCTACAAAGTGACCACAGACTTAATACAGAGAAACAAGTTTATACAGACAAGTACAAAAGACTCACGTGCCACAGATTTTTTTTTTCACCCACACAGCCTATCAGTATTATTATGTGTCAGGAACCATCTATGAAAAGCTAAGACTAGCAGATAGCCTTTCTGGAGGTCGCCCACTTTTTTGCATGGACTGAGATGAGTAATTTCTGAGAGGCAAGTCAAAGAGACTTTATCTCAGCATTGCTTCTTGTTGCTTATGTGCCTTTCCTGTCATTATGAAATTAACATAACAATCTCTAGGCATCAACTAACCCTATTGACCTGATTTCCTAAATATCAACATAAAGATCAACTTTCATGAGTTAATGCTGTTTGGTGAATTAAAGATTTTATAGAGTTCCTGTTTGATTTAAATAATCTTAGAAAGAAAGTTTTAAAGGATGGTTTTAGTCGTTTTGCTAAAAAGATGTAATAAAATTAAAATCAAAAATAGAATGTGCCCACTCCTCATAATATTAAGTAAAGGCAGCATAATAGAAATACAATGCGCTTTCATAATTACACTAAAAAGGGAGATAAGATTAGGACAAATGTGTTCAAGGCAAAACATTCATTCTAGGTCAGATCCAAGGATGAAGCTATAGGTGTGCTCTATGATAAAACAAAATTAGATGAAACTGTTGCTTTGAACTTATAATTAGCTTATAGAATGAAACATTGCTTTGAACTTAATATCATCATCCTTTTGTATCTTCCATTTTGTGTAAAATTTTATTTGTGAGGTAATTTTCTAAAGAACCTTTGTCTAGAATGCATAAAAGAACTAGAGAAAAGAAATAAATTTGGTGTCTTGGGGGCCTCTGCCCCATCCATCCATCCATCCATCCATCCATCCATCCATCTATTCAATCAATATATATTTGTTCATATATATGTGTATGTATGTATGTATGAATGAATGTCTATCTGTCTGTCTGTCTGTCTGTCTGTATATATGTAAGCATGCATGAACACTTGTGGAGTTGATTGAGAAAGATGGTTGGGCCTGCTAAAAGGTGTGTGTATGGACATATGTGTATCTGTGCATACTTGACCACGGAAAGGATTCTAATTATTTTCTTTTATTTGTAACAATTTATCTATGAGGTAATTCTTTTATACACAAAGAATTTTTGTCTATAAATTGCTAACAGCAAGTAATAAGAAGGTGATATAGCCATTTTCAACTTCTTCTGGTTTGTGTGTTTTCTGTGTGAGTGACACTTTTTCTCTGGTTCACAAAGAGTTAACCAACATGATCAGTGAGGGGCTCCTGGCTGCCTGGCCAGAGAAGGGAGAACTAACAATAAATCCTTTACTTAATCCTCTGCTGTTAAGCAACAGGTGTTAATTTGTCTGAAACCATTGGCTTCTGGCCCCAGGATGATGAATCAAGGAGAGTAAATATTTATACTAAACAACTTTTACTCTCACAAAACCATGTTTGTCCCTCCACCTTAACTCCACCCCATTGAGCTGCCATCCAAAGAGAACCAGTGCTAGGACAAGTTCCCAGCCCTTATGCAGCTGCTTTCAACATGTAAATGAGAAGCAGGACCAGTTTTTACCTTTTTTGCATGGCCATATGTCCGCAGCTGATTAGATGAAGGTATAAATGTAATTTGGATGATGTGATTAGTATACAAAATTTATACAATGCTTTTCATTTAGAGAAAAGAACACATTATTAAATGGTGTTTCCTATACACAAGGAAGTTGGTATATGTCTGTGGAAGCATCCCTCGTAGTCTAGTTCCATGAACCCTACTACAAATGTATATCCAGGTAGAGGGAGACAGATCCCCACTGGGGATCTAGGTATGCATTTCAGAAGTTCAGTGCATTATTTAATGAAGGAGTTAGATGACAAAAGATTGTAGAGTTTGATATATCATAATGTTGTAGGTATTCAATTAAATAACAAAAATTTGAAGGTTAAATTTTGTATGTAAAATGACTGCACAAGAATTGTTTCTACCTCCAACATCTTTCTTGACAGGTGGCTCTCAGAGTCAGCTCAGTGGTTAATTGTGACCAACAAACCCCAGAAGGGCTTAAAGGAACTTAGAAAAGTTGCACACATGAATGGAATGAAGAATTCTGGAGACACCCTAACCGTGGAGGTGAGCATAATGGGTGATGGTTATGACATAAATGAAATACAAGCTTCACATGTGTATGAGTTAGTGCCCAAGATGCACTATGCTGTTATTAAGAACACTGCACCCTTCCGCCCCTGCCTGGTCCTCTGGGCTGGAGCAGACACAGAGTCGGTCTGCTCCTGTTCTGTTGAGAAACTGAATCCTGAGTCATCCTGGAGCCACTGCACTCAGAGCAGCTGGTAAGAACTCCATCTCACTCCCTAAACCCCAGAGATACATCGGGGAGCCAGGGACATCCAGGGCACAGCATCTACCCAAACCCCGCCCCTCCGGAATTCCACTTCCCTTCTGCCCCTGCCTGGTCCTCTGGGCTGGAGCAGACACAGAGTCAGTCTGCTCCTGTCCTGTTGAGAAACTGAAACCTGAGTCATCCAGGAGCCACTGCACTCAGAGCAGCTGAAACTGAATCCTGAGTCATCGAGGACCCACTGCACTCAGAGCAGAAGGATTTCCAGATCCAAGAGGTGGCCTGAGTCCCAGGAGTTCTTCCACCCAGGAGATTAGGAGCATAAGACCACAGAGACCTCTGGACCCTGAGGAGCTCTGCAATAAGCAAGATAACTGGAAATACAGACTCCAGTTTTACACAGTGATGGCAGGTACCACTAGAGTTAACCAGATGGCGAAAGGCAAGCGCAAGAACATAAGCAACACAAACCAAAGTTTCTTGGCATCATCAGTGCCCAGTTCTCCCAATATAGCAAGCCCTGAACACCCCATCACACCTGAAAAGCAGGATTCAGAATTAAAATCACTTCTCATGATGATGATAGAGGATTATAAGAAGGAATTAAGTAACTCCCTTAAAGAAATACAGGAGAGTACAAGTAAACAGATAGAAGCCCTTAAAGAGGAATCACAGAAATCCCTTAAGGAAATGCAAGAAAACACAAAGAAGGAATTAAACAAAAACATTCAGGATCTGAAACTAGAAATAGAAACAATAAAGAAAGTTCAAAGGGAGACAACCATGGAGATAGAAAACCTAAGAAAGAGATCAGGAGTCACAGACGCAAGCATCACCAACCGAATACAAGAGATAGA
>NW_021616261.1:0-2332 GCF_004785775.1 Grammomys surdaster
CCTCGGTTTCTCTATGTCTTTATAAAGAAAGCCTAAAGAATACTTTATATGTCTAAAAAGAATTCTATATACCCAGTATCTATAATTTTTCACTCTACAGCTTCAGCTGTATACATAAGAGCGGAGGGCCCTGCTGGGCATAGGTGGGAGAAGAGATCCTTGGCCTCATGAAGGCTGGACGCCCCAGGGGGTGGGAATTTGAGGGTGGGGAGGTGGGAGTGGAGGGGTAGGTAGGGGTACATCCGCAGAGAAGCAGGAGGAGGGGTGAGGGGATAGGGGGTTCCTGGGTGGGTGGGGGATGGGGTAAGGGGACAACATATGAAATGTAAATAAAACATCCAATAAAAAGAAAGAAAGAAAGAAAGAAAGAAAGAAAGAAAGAAAGAAAGAAAGAAAGAAAGAAAGAAAGATACCTGGAAACAATATCGGAAGAACAACAAAAAAAAAAAAACTTTAGTGACGAGCTTTGACTGCTATATAGTAAAAAGGAAGCAAATCCCAACACTCAAATTCCTTATGGGAAAGGGGTCTGACCTGACTTCTCCCCGCCACGCTGTTTCACAGACAAAAACATTTCTTGTAAAGAAATGCCCAGGTGGCAGTATTTAAAAATGCTGAGCAGGTCTGAAGTCAGTGAGGAGGGATTCCCTAGCCAAGGTCAATAGAATAGTAAATCACACAAACTCTGCTTCATTTGATGCTAAATTTGATCCATCACCACGAAGTGTCCCGACATCTTCCAGTCCTCTCCATACACAAGCAAAGAGTTCTGTGCTGGACTAAGTCACTAGCCACTGTCCTGTGTGGTCAGCTCTTTATACCCAGACACAAGCCCTGTTTCCCCACGTGAATAATCAATCCTTCTTGCCACAACTAGTAAAGAAGTCACCGTTTGGATGGCAATAATCTCAAATGAAATAGAACACAGGAAGAGTAACCCCACACACTGTTAACTATGCAACCAGTGATGCTTTGTAGTGGTATGTCCAGTGAAGATGCCACGGTGGCAGGTGGAGAGTGTACGGGGGAGAACATGCTAAGATAGTATTCTATTATCTTATTATCTGGGCAGAGTCTCTGTTCAATTGTTAAGATAAAATTTTAGACCTAGCAGGGCAGTGGTGGCGCACACCTTTAATCCCAGCACTTGGGAGGCAGAGGCAGGCGGATTTCTGAATTTGAGGCCAGCCTGGTCTACATTGTGAGTTCCAGGACAGCCAGGGCTACACAGAGAAACCCTGTCTCAAAAAAAAAAAAAAAATTTTTTTTTTTAGACCTTTCATTAGTTTCCTTTTCCCTGGAATTTCCAACCAATCTTCCCTTCTCTGCTTACTGCAGCCTCAAGATTATCACAGGTGTGGCTTCTAAGGCAGACTGACCCAAGTGTTCTAGCTCACTTCAGGCAGACAGAAAATATTCATTTTCTTTTCCTGGCCCTAGGATGCTGCATCCTGAGCCTCCTCTGGCATTTGGAAGGCAAATTTGGTGCCCTCTTTTGTCCACTACTGGCAATATGGTGGTGGCTGTTTAGTCACAAATTTTGTCCCCCGAGTCAACAGAAAGTCACATGGCTATCTAGTAGGACGACCCTGGCAGTGGAGGAAACAGAAATTTTGCTTTGTTGTTGTTATTGTTAAATATCTCCTTTCTGAGACGAGGTGCCTTCTGGTTGGTCACAGTGTGGCTCAGTGATCATCCCAAGTGCTCAGGAGTTGGGCTTTCAAACTCTGGGCTGATTAGGTCAAGGGGCTCTGGTGGGGACTTTTTTTCTGCAGCAGAGAAGATGAATGAAAATTCAAGTATATTTCCTTGCCAACCTGAGTATTTACTCAGGATGACACAGAGTTTGGCTTCTTCTCTTCCAAGTGCTGCAAATCAGACTCTTTCCATCAAGAATGGCCCCTGGACCCAGATTTTTCTCTAAATGGCTTGGCTGGCTCATCCCCCTTGAAAAAGAAAAAAAGCAACCACCCAATACAACCAGACACAGTATGCATCTGCCATGTTGTTTATAAAATAAAAACAAAACCCCAAAACCCTCAAAGTGCAATAAAGTCAGTTTCCTTTCCTTTGCTCAGAACCACAGGAATGGCTTGCTACAGTCTGGAGCAAGGAATCTGCTTGTCAAAAAAGCTAAGAACGCCAACACACAGCAACGGTAGACTGCAGATTGCTCACAGCTTGTGTCCTACGGTGTAACTTCATAGGGAGGAGGGACTGAGGGATGAAGGAAGGGACCTGAATCTTGTGGCTAGCTGGGCTGAAGGGTTGGTTACCCAGGCACAGAGGGAGGGGAAGCCACACTACCAGATACACCTGGGAAGTGGAGAAG
>NW_021616262.1:0-6338 GCF_004785775.1 Grammomys surdaster
AGTGAAAGCAATGTTATTTTCTCTGACCTATGACATGGACAAGACAGTATCTTTCCATGGCCAGTAATAGTTTTGTGTAAAAATAGAATAGATACTTATAAGGTTATCAGGGAACTGTGACCCAGTAGAACTTCAGCTTAGCTGTTTGTTGGTTCATTTCTATTTTGAAATGTTTTACATTGTAGTGATGTGTCTCAGAATATAAGCCTAGAAATATCTGGCAATGCTCCATACCACAGGTGATCTATCACCATCATTGAATCATTAAAAAAAAAAAGTAGTGTACTGTTCAGAAGAGGTAAGAGTGCAATGGTACTGGAAAGAAATCACCTGTATGTATTTATTCTAGATTCAGTCAGAGAGAAGTAACCAAGTGTAGTGGTTTAAGCAGTAGTAATATTCTGTAATGTGTTTATCCAAGAACAAATACAATTCTAAGTGATACCAGTACATTCTTTTAAAACTCATAGAGTTTTTGTGCAGAGATAAATTTTATTTAGTTTTGTTTCAACAGCTCAATAGCTATATCACCTGATGACGTATTAATTTTTCAGATTTATATAAAAATTTGAATTAGGATGGTAAATTTAGAAAATGATTTGCCTATATAATCTAGATGACATTTGTGGGCAAATTTTCAAGTTTTTAGAAACTAGATATGTAATGTCATTTGAAGCAAAAAGTATTTAAAGATTGTTTCCTACATACTATAGAATCTGCTTTCATTGATGCAGGGGTACTTTAAAGACATAACTGCTTTTTACTAAAGTAGAGCTCTGTAAAGAGAAGGAGAAATGTTGTGCAGAACAAATTAGTGTCATACAATAGTATCATTTAACTCAGACCATTCAGAAATCCCAGAGACTAAGCCATCAACTGTCTGTGCTCCCACACCCCAATGGATATGTAGCAGAGGACTGCCTTGTCTGGCCTTAGTGGGAGAAAATGTGCCTAATCCTGTAGAGACTTGATGCCTCAGGGAAGCAGCATGCTGGGGAGTGAGGTAGGGGTGAGTGGGTGAGAGGGATGGGTAGATGGGGGAGCATCTTCTGAGGCAAAAGGTAGGGGAGATGGAGTGAATAACTCTAGGAGGGGGGACCTGGAAGGGAAGCAACACTTGGAATGTAAATAAATAAAATAATTTAATAAAAAAGAAAAAAGAAATAAAAGAGAACTTGAAGTAGAATTTCTAGTAGGGTAAAAAATGTTTTTGAATCCCTCACTAGCAAAACAACATAAACTACAAATGAGCAAAATCCAAATTTTGAGAAATGATTGTATTAGTTACTTGGCTTGTGGCTGTGACAAAATACTGGACAAAAGCATCTTATGAAAGCAAATGTAAATTTGGGTCTACAGCCCATGGAATTTCACCACCCTTAGTGGACAGGTATTCCCAGCTCAATTAATATAATCTCGATAATCCATCAGAGATCTCTAGAAGCTTGTCTCCTAGGTCCCCTTAGGATGGCAATCAAGATTAATAATCATAACAGTATAGAGAAAATGAGAAATGTTTTGCTTTCAAAACAAGTGTAAAAGACAATAGAATAAAAGAAAGGCGTCATGAAGAATATAAAGCAAGCCAAGGCATATGAACTCTGGGAATAGAACTTAAACCAATTATAACAAAATACATATAAACATTTAAATGCTTATTAGATATTGGATGGTACTATACTTATAGGTTAGGACAGATAATGACCCCAGCTCTTTCTTTTTTAAAATTTTATTTAATCTTGTGTTTTTGCACTCCAGATTTTATCCCCCTCCTAGTCTACACTCTGACTGTTCCCCACTCCATACCTCCTCCTCCACCCTGTTTCCATAGGGAATGTTCTCATGCCCCATCCTCCACCCCCACCCTACCAGACCTCCCCACTCTCTGGGGCCTCCAGTTTCTTGAGGGTTAGGTGCATCTTCTTTGACTGAGTCCAGACCCAGAAGTCCTCTGCTATATATGTGTTGGGGGCCTTATATCAGCTGGTATATGCTACCTCGTTGGTGGTCCAGTGTCTGAGAGATCCCAGCTCTTAAGGCATCTTTTTTTTTTAATTGAGGAATGTATTTAAAAAATCTACAGATGTATGACATATGCATATGCATGTATATGTACATATACATATGAAAGTATACCTAGGGTAGAGTGTTTAGTAAAGAGATAAGCTGTTGCATGGCTGAAAGAGTTGAGGTGCATTATATTTTTAATCTACATTAAATAAATAATTTCTCATAATAAATCTTGAAAGAATTTCTTTACTAACCAATAAAAGGAATAGTTTATAATGATATACCCTTTGGACATGATATTCTATGTATTCTTAATTCACAAATATTTTGATCTTAAAAGTGTATGAACTATAAAATGGTAACTGCCAAATTGTTAGTATTTTCATTTAAGTAACTGCTAAGCATTTTATAGATTTTTGACTTTTGTATATTTTAAACGTTTGAACCTTCTTTAATCCCCAAGATAAATTCTGCCTTATGGTATGCACGCCAAACTTACAAACTACAGAAATTAGATAGAAGAATGGTTCAGTATATGACTAACTTGATTTTCTTTTTCTTTTTTTCTTTTTTTCTTTTTTTTTTTTTTTTGGTTTTTCGAGACAGGGTTTCTCTGTGAAGCCCTGGCTGTCTTGGAACTCACTCTGTAGACCAGGCTAGCCTTGAACTCAGAAATCCGCCTGCCTCTGCCTCCCAAGTGCTGGGATTAAAGGCGTGTGCCACCACTGCCCAGCTCTAACTTGATTTTCTAAAACAGATCAAAACAGTGGAACAAAATATTCAAAACCAAACTTTAAGAAAGTGCCTTTGAAGTAAAGAATGAACAAAATATAATTTTTAATGCTAATATCATACACTTGATGGAAATGATCCAGAATAAGATGCATTTTTTGGAAAAAATATTAAATGTTGAATTTGAAGTAATGGTTTTTTGGCCATGATAGCAAAGTTAAACAAGATTGGGTTGGTATTATTTTTTCAAAATATCATCACTAAATAGAAAAAAGCAGCAAAGTAGGAGTGCTCATGTTTTCTAATAAAAAGTTTATAACGATGATTTCATATTCAAAATAGGTATCCTTCAAACATTCTAACCATTATGAAGTAAACGTAGTATATATTGTCTATTAATAGATAAATGAAGAAATTAATGTATTACACAAAATAATGGTATCCATCTTTTTAAAAGAAAGAAACCTTGTAATTTGTAACAACATGAATGGAGTCTAAATAAGCCAGATATAGAAGGACAAGTATCAGCCGTGCTCACTTATTTGTGAACTTTAAAATGACCAAACTCAAAGCAGAAGTAAATAGCATAGTAGTTACAAGAGGCTAGGGTTTTGTGGTGGGCAGAATGACGAGAGAATTAAATGATACAAAACCTTTATTAGATACAAAAGATATGCTTTATTTAACCCTTGAGATATATTTCACAACACAATGAAGACTTAAAGTAAATCTAGTAATTTCCAGTGTAACATAAACCATTGATTTCCAGTTCTATTTTATGTCCCATATTTGCTTAATTGTCTTGTTCACTGAGATATTTGTTCAATGAGATATATAGATCTTCAGTGGAACATAGAGCTTGTAACTTTCTTTCTAAAAGTTGTGCAACATAAAGTTATAAAGGAAATTACAATTGCCTTTTAGTCATGAACCAATACTTATTAAGCATATGATCTTGGCTATTTAAATTCTTTGGACCATGGATTTTTAAAATGCATACATTAAGTAGAACAAAAATGAAATTCTAGGAGTTGTTTTTAATTAAAAAGTTGCATTCTAGTGAGAATAGAATTTCATAAAACCTGGGATAGTTGTGTTTTGTAAAATATGTTGGTATGACTGCTATGATACTGTGGAAATGTTGTGAAATTAAACCACTAAGTGAAATTCCTACTGCTCTTTCTTACTCATGGTTTTATTGTGTGATATTAAACAGCTGCTGTGTTCTATTATGGCTGTAGCCCCTCAGTTCTTCTTGAAATACCTTTCATGTGTATACTGAGAAGTAGGGCTAATGAATGATTGAACACATTTATAAATCAAAGATTCTGTCACAGGCAGAAAATAGCCAACAATAACAGTGCTATTATACTTCAATGACATTAAAAAAGAAAAGAATACATTAAGTAATGAACATACATCCTCCATATTTTACTCTTGAATTCAATAAAGAAAATCTATGCAGGTTTTTAACTTTTTCCAGTCATTTGTATACTGACATCTTTATTAAATGTCATTGTCCTAGCTGCACCTCCACATCTTTCTAGAATACAAATTATCTTATGTTCTTTAGGTTAAAAAAAAAAAACTCTGATTCTATAGAATATAGGAGATTATTTTGTTAATGTAGTCCAATTGCAATTTTATTTCCAATGGCCTAAAAAGAAACATCTACATACAATCTGTATTATGAAAATCAGACAGTCAGTCAGATAGACAGACAGACAGGTTGACAAATAGAGTTGATTTTATAAAATAATAAAATTTACTAAAAGATTTTAGTACACAATCTTCTTAAGTGCATTTTTATATAATTTATTCTAACTCAAAGTTCCCAGGATTGTGTTTGATCAAATAAAGAATAATTAGAGATTTATTTTTAGTATTTTCTCTATCTAGTTCCTTGATATAAATCCACACACCTGTGAACACCTATTTTTTGTTAAAGAAGCAAAAACCATAAAATGGAAAAAGAAAGCATGTTCAAAAAATAGTATGAGTCTAACTGGGTGTGAGCATGTGGAAGAATGCAAATTGATCCATACCTATGACCTTGCACAAGACTCAAGTCCAAGTGGATCAATATCCTCAACATAAAACTAGGTACACTGAACCAAATAAAAGAGAACATGGGACTAACCATGAACTCATTGACACAGGATACAACTTTCTGAACATAACACTAATAGTGCAGGCTCTAACTAGGAAAAGAAACAAGATAGTTTGAGGAACCACCTGAGCTATTGTGAGTCAGACTTCAGACAAAATTCCATTAATCATCTGACCTCCATAAGCCCCAACTTTAATGAGAGGGCCACAATGCTTCTTAGAGTCTTCTAGAATTACTGCCAATTCTGAACCAGTATACAATACAGATTGTTTCTGATTGTTTCCTTCTCCCCAAGTGAAGAATTACCTGTAAAACATCTTCTGAAGAAGGACTACAGAAAGGCCAACAGTAAAACTCTTAGGTACTTCAGCAAAGTCCTTCCTGAGGAAGATCTGGCCTTTGCTATATTTGAAGCGTTCTGGATCTGCAAACTGGCGTAAGTGTAACAAATTGGTTCAAAGGTTGTGATTTCCTTTTGTCACAATCCAATGGAGCCTTTTTAAAAAAATTGTTTAAGAATATTTCAGCTTTTACAGATCAAACAAAAATGCAGTAGGTTTCTTAACTATTTCAATCTTCAATCATCATGATTGATTAACCAGTACCAAAAGACCATACAAATCATGCCACCATATTACAAGTCCATCCATTATCAACATTACTTTACATATGCTACCCATTATGATGACTATAATCACCTTTCATTTGGCAATTCAATGCTACCAACTGGCCCCTAATGCTTTGGGGCCCAATTAAGTCCATTTAGTTCATCCAAATGAACAGCAACATCTCAGACCCTAATATCTGGCCCAGAAAGTTGACAACAAAGTTCTTAAAATATTCTAGTAACCCTCTCAGCATTTTAAGCCAAATGGGATTTGTGAAGGGCATGTCTTCTGGGCCTTCTCATTGTGGAAGATTAGATTTTAAACAGTGTCTCCACTCCAACATTGTAATTTCTCTGAGTCTCAAAAATTCCTTCATTAACACTAGTCAAGGGATACCAGGCATCTCAAACTGCTTTTTAGGAGACCATTTTTTGACAAATGCTTCAGCCAATCATTCAGATAAAGTTTTGCCACTTAAAAATCTCCATCTTAAAACTTAGAATCTCCATTCAGCAGACACATATCAATAGTCAACCTGATTCAATTTTATATACCTTCTACCTTTACACCATAAAATACTTTGTCTTACATATTCCCTGTGGTGGTCATATAGAATACAGGGGCTTATTTCCACATTTTTGTATTTGTTTATTTATCCAAGTATGTGGTCAGTTTTGAAGAAAGTTCCATGAGATGCTGAGAAAAATGTACATACTTTTTTTGTTTAGGTGAAATGTTTTGGAAATATCTATTAGGTCAATTTGATTTATGATATTGTTTTGTTCCAGCATTTCTTTGTTTACTTTTTGTCTGGAAAGCCTGTGTATTGGTGAGAGTGAGGTATTAAAGTCACTCATTATCACTGTGTGGGAATCAAT